>NC_044503.1:12495956-12648456 GCF_902362185.1 Chanos chanos | reverse complement strand
AGTCAGAAGACTAGACAGTCTCTCTCTCTCTCTCCCTCTCCCTCTCTCACTCTCTAAGTTGACTAGATGGAGGAGCATGTCCTTGGTGGCACTATATGAGCATGTGCCGCAGTGTTGCTAAGGGACTGGGTTTGTTTGTAAAGTTGCCTGTGTGGGCTATAAGGACCCTGAGCTTAAGTCAGCCAACGACATAGAGACAAACAGTCTGAAGAACCTGTGATGCAGTATATGGTCAACATTACAGTCGCGCCCACCCAGATATTAAAGATCCATTTGACTAATTACATCTGCAGAACACAAGAGTCGCACTGACAGGAACATCTGAATACAGTTAGTATACACATGAACTGGTTCTACCCTCTGACTCACCCGCACAGAGTTGGTGGTCTGTCAGTTGCATGGCTGAGTACTGTTGTTTATGACAGTGACTGATCTTATAAGCAATTCAGCATCCTAAAAACTATGATGTACGCCTAGTATCCTGCTCCGTTGAACCTAGTCATTCAACCAAGTCTGATAAATAATTTAAAATCCAGTTTGAGGGTTTAATATCCAGTTTGAGGGTTAGGCCACTCTTGTTTTTCTTTCCATTGTCTTTAAAAAAAAAAAGATTAGACAGTGGAGTGGTGACACTGAAATGGCCAGTCTGCTTTACGAGACAGACAGAAAAACAGAGAGACAGAGAGAGAGAGGGAGAGAGAGACAGAGACAGAGGGTGAGATTGGCGGTCGTCCACGGCGACAGAGATTCAGAGTGATGGAGGGAATGACGGCCCCGTAACATGAATCTTGCATTGATGGTGTCTTGTGATGCCTGCTGTTTACATCTGTAAAGTGGACTTGTGTTTATTGAAATGTTTATCGGGGGAGCCTCGCTTTTCAAACACGGCAGGCTTTTCCTCAAAGGCTGGTCTCTGTCACGCTTTTCCTATCCTGTTGTGAAGAAGGTGCTTTGCACCTACTCCTACACAAGATTCTCTCCAGCAAAGATGTCTGCCGTCTGCCACCTCAAAGTCACACACACATGTGTTGATAGATGACTATGTTGTGCAGTAAACATATTAGAGTTTTGTTTACGACCCAGTAAACTATCAGAGTTTAAACACTTTCGAGAAATGCATTTCACAGGCCAAAGTGAAGTGCTCAGAGGAGTTAAATGGCCTTGGACATTACAAGGAGGCCAAGCTATGGTCTGTTTAGGAGTCCGAGACTTGCCTGTTTATTTTGGTTGGGGGATCTTCACTGTCTGACCCCCGAGGTTAGAGTGATGCAAGAGCTGTTGTGTGAGACGACAGATGCATCAAACAATAGTTTTCACACGTTCATTAGTAAGCCACACTTGCAGAGATACAAAAAATACTGACTGTCTCTTGTAGCTGAGTCAGCCGAAAAGGGGTCAGAACCGAGATGCCGTTATTCTCGTTAGCATCTCTTGACAGCAGTCAGCTTCATTAAAATGACAGAATGATCTCTGTTTAAGGTTTAACATTTCTCCTTGTGAAACGTGCATATGGTTGATGCGTTGTTGGTGGGTTCAGAGAGTAAGTTGGGGGGGGGGGGGGCTATCTGTGTGTGCGTGTATGTCAGGGTAGATTCATTTGTGGCAGGCTGTTCGTGCGTGAGGCCTGCTGGAACACAGCGCTGTGATTTAGAACCTTTAACGCTAAAGAAACGTACACGCCAGGGTGTTTCACAACCACAGCAAAAGGCATAGTGCTTAAGTCTGACGTCAGATACCTGCTACCATGACCAACACACGCCAGCCCAGATATGAAGGGGTCAAACTGTAAAAAAAAAAACACGATCGAAGCATTTAAGACACCAAATGACCATTTAGCTGTCTCTTCCCCACAATAAAATGTTCATTCATTCATGCTACTGTCTTAATGATGTAGAACTGTACCTGTGACTTTACTTTTGTGTTGTACCTATGATACTATACTGTAAATGTAACTGCTGAACGTTCTTATTGAAGAGACTTGTTTAACTGTGACACGGAGGTCACTGTAATGTTTCTGTTTTGGTGCTTCCAAGGGTACGAAAAATGACAATCTCGATTTTCTTTTTTTCTTTCTTTCTTTCTGTCTTTCTTTCTTTTGTCTGGTCGTGACTTGAAAAGTAGGACATCGTCGTCATCCAAAAACACAGACACACCCTTGTTTCGGTTAGATTAGCATTTCATTGTAAATTTGATACGATATTGTCCATTTGGCAGCTTTGTGTAAATGTTTTTAAACAGCATTCTTCCATTCCGTGCGTCCTCTTGCTCTTTGTTTATAATGGCTTCTTTGTTTACTAGATGGGCTGAGGCTACTGTGAAACCACTCTTTACCCATCATATACCCCCCCCCCAATACCCCCCCCCCCCCTTGATTCCTGGGGCTCAGGCTGGGCTCTATTTCTGAAGGCTGATTGCAATGATTTATAATCCGTTAAAGGCCGCGGCTCCGTTAGGTGGGTGGGAACTCTTGTCATTAACCTCTCTCCAGACGCCAGGCATGATTCAAACACAGATATTTTTAGACAAAGAAAGTGACACGGTCCTCTTCATGTAGCGGCGCTGTAAATTCAAGGCCATTCAAGTGGCACGCCTCCGTACTTTGTCATCGTGAATGACCCACATCAGATATATAGGGGCCTGTGTGCTGGGGTAAACGTCATGACGATAAAAAAAAAAAAAAAAAAAAAAACCTTGTTGGATCATCTCTAAAGCCGTACCCTCTCCCCGTTCAGTCCGACTACCTCTGTAGGTGGTGTGTGCGGACAGTGACTGGAGATTAAATCTGACTTCATTTTGGGATGATTGTATCATAGCCTTCACAGCAAACAAGTTCACACTTGGAGGCCTCATTCCTCTGAGTCGCCTCTCTTCTACCACTGTTGTTTACTGCTGTGTCTGTGTATTTACACTTGCATGCTGAGACAGGGGCCTTAAACAGCCATGGGATCATTAGAGGTTTCCCCAAGCTTGAACAGCTTCCAGGGTTTGCGTGAGGATATTAATGAAGAAGCCCAGTGCGTACATCAGCGCTGGGTGCTGGGTTTCCTCAACGCAGACCTATCTGACAGGCAATGGGGGGGGTGGGGGGGGTGGGGGGGCTGAGCCGCCTGCGGAGCATCCACCTCCCTGAGCCAACATCCCCTCAATGGGGCAAAAACCAACAGAGCAGTTGTGCACGCTGAGGTCAGGTTCATTTTGCTTTTCATACAAACAAATGATTTTGTTTTGTTTACATGTTTGAGTTTCGTACGTATGTACTGACAGTGGATCCTTCATCTTTGTTTATCGTGTTGAGATTTTTTTTCTAGGCACTGAGCGTTTTTACATGAACCCAACAAGCATCGATGCGCCTACAGGAAGACTGTTTATGATGACCAATAATAAAAGTAACTGCATACATCATCAAATAAAATCAACCTTAAAGATCAAAGCTGCAGAGACTGAAAAGACCAGCTTGGCAGAAATACTGTGGTAGTAATGCCACACAGATGTAATTGAAGGTGTTATTGTAGAGAGTTGTAAACCTTTACATGCTGATAATTACCAGTGCCTTATGTTTTTATATATTTTGTGTACAAAATGTAACTGTACATTTGTATACAGTTCAATAAACAGTTCCATATATTTGTATGTATTACAGTACAATTGTATATTTGTATTAAGTTCACATGTAGTGCTTTGTTTACTGATCTCAAGCTGACTTCATGTTAAGAATTTCTATGGTTGTAAATGATAAACACAGACCTCTAAAGATGGATAGAATAACAGGCAAAAATTCAGTGATGATATGTGATAAATATGATAAATGTATAGAAACAAACTTGTTCATATCTTGCCCAGAAGCGCTTGTAGTGCATTAAAAATCATGATCCCAAAACTGGAAGCTTTGACAACAGGAGTTTAATCTTCCATCCAGTAACTCCCAGGAAACAATGATTCAGTCTATTCTGATTTATCTAGACAACTTATAACTTATAAAAAAAAAATCTAGAGCTAGTTCCTCTGACAGTGATTAAGAAACGTCCTGGCAAAATTGTGTTATCAATGGCAATTCTCCATTCAAAATGCAGTTAAGTCCAGGACTGTATCCTCATCCATTAACCCAGCACGTCGACAACTTTGTGGGAGATGCTACACATTTGTCCTTAAAAGGAACAAAAGATCATTTCACAGGTTAGCAATCTCTAAGTTATTTCTGCCTAGCAATGTCTTTAATGAGAGCATAAGTTCCACACAGATTCCCAACATTCAGTCTTATGAAAACAGCTATAGTTTTTTAATCCTAGTGTTTTTAGTCAGTAAGAACAATGGTTTTTATGATAACTCAGGTATGGACAGAGGAATGTCTTTATCTTTGGCTGAATAACAAAATCCCTAACTATGTATGTAGGCTGCTCCCCCACAGTGTCTGTGCTATTATGTATTGACCCTAACACTGGATGTCTCCATCCCTGGCATTCCCACATGTATCCTGGCTGGCACATGCTCCCATTCCCTGGAATGCTGGTGAGAATTCCCACCATTTCTCCAGGTCAGTGTTGTTTGTGCCTTGTCAGGCTTCTGTAAATTCCCACTCAAACGTGGGGAACTAAACATCTTCAAAGACACCTGACAAGACTCCCTCTGCTATCTGTCTCGGTTTCATGTCCTCACACCTTGGAGGCTAAGGAATGCGGAATGTTTGACCCGAGCGCTCAGTGTCCAAAGCGCCAAGTCAGCACCTCCTTTTTACGAGTTTATCATCCTTTGTGTTGTGTTCATTGATGGACCATAGACAGGTCTCCATGTGAAGACTAAGCAAAGGGAAAAGACTAATAGATGGAGATAGAAATGCAAAAAAGAGATTGTGTGTGTGTGTATGTGAGAGAGAGAGAGAGAGAGAGAGAAGAAGAAGAAGAAGAAGAAGAATTCTTGGCTGGAGACTCACTAGATAAGAGTTTTTATGTGCTAATCCTGTGCCTCCAGCTCCCTGCTCACACCCAGTTGGTGGGTGCTGTAATGGACTCCGCATTCTGGTTGGAGAGCACTCCCTCTGCTGCTCCCCAAGCCTCACGTAAATATTAGTCTGAGCTCCCCAATAAATCTGCCCCTCCCAGGACCTGTAGCAACACAGAGCCAGCCAAACAGATCCGTTATACATCAATGCCCTGTACACATTTTACTGAACATGTTCAATCTATATCTTATGATGGCCACTGGATTATGTAACATATAGAGTGTGCAAAAATTTCATAAATGCAAAAGCAAACATCAAGGCAAGGTTTTATGAAAAAATGGGTGCCTATGGATGAACAGAGGGATGGATGCATAGATAGATAGATAGATAGATAGATAGATAGATAGATAGATAGATAGATAGATAGATAGATAGATAGATAGACAGACAGACAGATCTCACAGTTGTATCTCTTGGCTGTTTTGAGAATTATGTTACCATGTAAACTCCGCCTGCATGGCTCAAGAGATTCTCATTCTTAAGATATAGTAGATCCATATAACCTCTGTGACCCCTCGGCCATCCACCAACCCTAAATAAGAGTAGTGTACCCTTCCAAGCCCAGTATAAATACTGGCAGCAGGGTTTGGAGTGACAGTCCTCACCAAACATAAATACAGGCATGATTGAGTGGGTTGGGGTGGGGAGTGGGGTGGGGTGGGGTGGGGTGGAGGGGTACAGTCAGGACTAACTTGTTTAAAAACAGAGAAAAAGGAAGGAGAGCAGGACAGAGGAAGAGAAAATAAAAGCAGAGTGAAAGACATGGCAGGAACATTTGCTGACATGTTGGAAATGCAACAGAAACAAACGAATGGTCGGCAGGGGGTCTCCTGCTTCTAGAGGAGATGTTACTCAAAACTCTGGGGAGTCTTTAGCCTGCGGCCAGGGTTGTGTATGCATATAAACAGCACTGTTTTTAAGTATGTGTGTCTTTCTCTGTGTGTGTGTGTGTGTGTGTGCGTGCCTGCGTGTTTGTGTGTGTGCGAGCATGTGTGTGTGTGTGTTTGTGTATAAAAGGGCTGACTGCATGGATGCCCCCAGGATTCCTCTGATGGCCCACCATACCTGCCACTGCGGTGGGGCAGCCACTGACGGAGTAAAGTGTTGAAGGGAGGGTGGGAGTGGGGGCGGGGGTTGGGGTTGGGGTTGGGGTGGGGATGGCCTTACTGCCCCTGACAGACTTGTTTTCTCCCTACATGCAGAGGGCCAGCTCTGGGAGTCAGGAGGAGTAATGAAGATGAATTGAGGAGGGGAGGGGGGAAGGGGGGGTGGTGGTTGCTGTTCTTTCCTGCGCAGATTAAGATCAGGTTTGCTGATAAACGTGCCCGCTAGGCCACTCAGTAACCCTATACAACCACCTCCCCTTGTCTGTCTTTATTTTTTGTCCACCTTTTCCTTCTCTCTCTCTCTCTTTCAATCCCTCTCTCTCTCCCACATGAACTTCAACCAAGGTAGCCTCTCTCTCTCTCTCTCTCCGTCTCGCTCCATCTAGATGCTGCTTGCATGCTGGACCATGTTCCATCATAGTCCCCTGAGGTTACACCATTAGTACCCATCACTGTGAGTTAGGGAAATTCCTCTTTTTTGGCGAAGACCCCCCAAAAACCAGATCAGAAACACTTGTTCTGATTTGACATGGTTGTTGACAAAACAAAGTTCCCTCAGAGAATTTTCGGTGCAAAGTGCAACACGGTCAAAAGAGAAGTAAAGCTCAACACTAACATTGATTTCTCACTTCTTTAGAGGTGGAATTGAGCCATAACTTGTTTTCACCCACTGGATTCCTAGATTGTTTTCCCAGCTATAGGTAGCTATTAGATTTTCACCTTAAAATTTATTAGCTTAGAGTAGAGGACAACTGCTGGATGGGGGGGGGGGAAATCTCACACTCTGTTGTGTAGCGTTAGAGGACCAACCTGAGGAATGCTACACATTCTGGAAGATTAGTCCAGAAGTCGAATTATAGGGGGGAGCAGAAGAGTTTACAAACACGTCACCCACCCACCCACCCACCTCACCTCCCAGCCCCCTACCCTCCCTTCCCCAGTCTTCAGGATTTGGGTATATTGTAATGACAGGCACACAGTCCCACAGGGTATTTCTGTGGTTGTGAGCTACAAGGTCAGAATCATGTCAAGACATGACAAAATTGAGACATTAGTCCCTCTCATGCAACAAGCCTGGATTCCATTTCACACTTCTGAAAAAAAAAAGAAAAAAAGAAAAAAAGAAAACGATTTCTGTGCCTTTTCGTGAGTTTAAGCACTATCTGCGTATTCTCTTTTTGTTAGTTTCAACAATAATACTAACAATCTGTAGGACAGTATGACCACAAAACAGAGAGTCACACTTTTTAAGCACAGATGATATCCTTCATAATCACTTAGCAATTATGTAATTTGTTAAAATGAATCAGCTGAATGTAGACTAAATCATTCAACTAATGGAAACTCAACTAATGATCTATGATCTATGGCACATCTGGTAGAAATGCGTTCCTGGTCAAACCAAAACTCCTGTGTCAAACTACATCAAGCTACAAATACACCAAACACAACACAGTAAATTTCCATTTGGACATTAATCAACCATAACCCCAGCCATCTGTACAAGTGAAAACAGGTGAATGATTTGGGTACATCAGTTGGGGGTGAGTTCACCCATTAATCTCTCATTGATCTCTAAATATTTAGGTCCCTCTGAAATAAGAACTCGGACTTCACTTTCTTACAATAATAACTGCTGATGTCACTTGGCCTGGAGTTCCACTTCTGACATGCATCTCAGCCAGAATGCAAAGCAGCACCCATAAATATCTATCACTGTCGGTGAGTCGCACTGTGGCCAAGGAAGCCGGTGAGAACGGATAACCAACTTTCTCATGAGGCATTTATATTCACAGCACCTTCACAAATTAATGGAAACTTTATGATGGTGTGATGAACACTTCAGAGACATTAAAATGAATAAATGTGTGAGGAATCCAGTGAAGAAGTCTAATGTAAGAGCAGTTTGGAACTTCAGGTGAACTTGATATTTGCTCTCAGTAGCTTACATTTGGAGCACCTCAGGCCTGCACCCAACACCCAAAATGCTTTAGCTGTTTCTCGGTGGCACAGCTTCCTTGAATCCATTATTCATGAATCGTCAACTGTTCCTGTGTATGACCTTGTTCCTGGCCTATCACAAATTTGAACCATGCACCCCGTCTCCGTGCAGTGGAATGTCAGCGCTGTCAAATGGACCAATCATCAAGGATAAAAAAGTGTGGGCACCAAATGCCAGCTTACCTATTTTTCCCAGCTAGAACACAAGGCAGCCATGAACTTTCTCTGCACTTAAATGACATCTGACGGGTCGCCATTCAGGGTAACAGTTAAATGGCTTTTGAGCAAACCCAGGTCCCAGGTCTTGTAGTTGTATTACCGATATGACAATACAGTGAGCAAGAAGTTGAAACCAAAGGAAATAAAGAACTGGATAATAATATGTTAGTGCCACAGTGTCAGAGTTTGAGGGCTTACATCTAGTTCTGAGTGATCTTTGTTGTATAAATATCCAATCATTACTATCTGGAAAAACTCAATAATCTATGTTGCCATTTACTATTTGGTCAACACATTAAGGGAAGAATAACGCTTGTAACTCTAAATTTTGCTTCTGGCCAATACCTGAAACTGATATTCAATGTGCTAAAAAAGGAGTATTTTTTGATGTGCATCTCCATTCAGCATTGCTTATAGCTTACTTGGAGAAGCCATTCAGTAAATACTTTTGAGGGAAAAAAAGAATAAAAGAATAAAATGTTTTGACTAATTGGAACCTCTCGATTATAACATTTTGAAGTAGTTTATACAATGTGTATAACAGGCATAAACCTCACTATGAAAGCATTGGTCATGTGACAGATTGCAGTGAGCAGGCTGAAAACTGAGACTTGTATTCACCTTAAGTTTTGATCATGTTGGAGTCAATCATCTTCAGGATGGTACATGACACATTAAGTTGAGATTCAATGGAAAAATTAGTTTGAGTCCTCAGTGAAGTAAATGTTAAATCCATGTGTGCATTAGAAAATTGAAATGTTCACATTCAAATGACAAGCTTAGAGCCATATCTGCAAATTGGCTTAGACATAGTACATTTGGAAACAATGCTGTAAGAGTCTCTAGGTCAAAAATGAATGAGATCATTGCCTAAGGGAGACATTCACTATTAGAGCTCATTAGACGAAGCTTTGCAATGGAGATGGAGTCTGGGTTTGAGCATGTAGGGCCATACTTGACATCTCCAAGGCTGGAGCAAGACCTCCTCACTTAAGCATTACTCTGCAGGAAAGCTGCCTCATGGACGTTACGTAAGTCTGCAGTTCCAAAACAACATTTTAAAATAAACAAGTGAATAAACAAATTAAAAATCTGATAGGCTGTACTGATGATATATGGCTAATATGCTGTAAGCTTGAATATGCATCAGTTGCAATTTCATGATATTTTAATGGTATACACTTGCTAGCTACTGTGTTCTCAAGGCCAGTTGCCTTGTCGTTTTTACCTCTGTGTGGCCTTTCTTTGTATAAAATTAAATGAGTTCTTCATTAAAAGCCCCTCTCCAAAAAACAGGTATTATACCTAATAAGGAGAGGAGCACAGAAGATTGTAGGAAAATATGTGCTTTGATAAGCTGGCCAAAAAAAGCCTTTGAAAAAGAAAAAAAAATCTCAAAGTACAAGCAAACACAAGCGCTACTGTGACATGACCATTCTTAATCAACAGAATCTTCTGGTGCCTTGTAATTACTATAATCAGGTCATTATTAACCAATCTGGAGTGTCACCAGTCTTCACTAAAGTAGAATGAAGCTGGCTGGTTCAACTTTTTCATTAAACTGTCACCCATCTGACAATGACAGTCTTTGTCAAGTTTGCAGGGCTGGACAGAGGTTGGATAATCAGTCAGCCATTAATCCCCTTCATTTGAACAGGTCCTTTCCCTGCAGGGTGCATTACAATCACTCTTGCTCAAAAATTTGTATGCAATTCTTAAAGAATTTTTTTTTCTAGCAGTTCGTTAATGGTGTAAGAACGTGTGTTGCTGTTATAAAATCTGTTGGACCATTCCGCATGTTCTGAATAAAATGGATATTTCTCCAGTTAGTAATGACTGAAAGACAAAGATTCTAGTGACCTTCTAATACACAATATATTTATATGCACTTCCGTTTAGAAATAACAAAGCAGTATACACAAGTTACACAAGAAAGCTGAGGAGCAAGTCGACAAACTCGGTTACAGCAATTCCATATTCCCAGAATTACCATTGGTTGAATCATGAGAAGGGAATGACTTCTCGTCTTGTTTTTCTTTTTTTTTTTCTTTTTTTTTTTCATTTTTGACAAACATGTTAGAGATCATACAATTAAAGTGTCCATAACTTCAGTAATGAGATTCTGTAGCCACATTTATGTTTTGCTCATAGTTTAGCTAATGTCCTTTAGTGCATGTTCATTTTCAGGAACTTTGCATAGCAATAAGTTCTTAGGTTTGAATCCTTCGTAGCTTGTAGACAAGACACTGAATCCATTTTGAGTGGAAAGTGCACAAAGCTGGCAACCACCATCCTCTGTCTGAGCACTGACATCTTGAGGGTGTGTCTTGGACTTATTGTAAATTATGCTCCAATTTCAGTCAATGCTAGATAATGACCATTTGGGCAGATATCTGACCAATAGTACACAAACAAGTAGATTGCCAAAATAAGTAAATGATGTAAATATTCAAACATTTGCCAAGATATTATGGGAAAAGCATAAAGGCTCAGAGTTGGTGTAAAAAAAAAAATCAAAGTCCTCAAAGCATTTTGAAAGCAGCACACCTTTTTTCTCCTCTCAAAACAACACTCAAAAAATATTCTCTCCAAGTACTAAAAACACAAAAATAAAACCCTCAGTAAAACATTCACAGTTTTAACATGTTTCCATTTCACCATTTTAGTCCTCACTCAAATTCCTTTTCATAAAAGAAATGAGAGATGCGCCAGGTCCGGTTCACCCAGATATTCTTGGGAAATGCAGTTTAGTTGCTAGTGCTTTTATTCTTTTGCAAGAGACAGTTATAAAGAAGCCATGCAACAAGGAATGGAGGGAAGAATGGTTTGAAGGAATTGGGGTAACAGGGGTAGTGGTGTTGCGTGAGGGATGGACTCTCATATCCCAGAATGCCATGGCCAATTCGGAGCTCCTGAGGAAAGGGGAAAGTGGGAGGCAAATGAAAGAAGAAGGATGTGTCCCTCAGGTCTGGTCCAGCCACTCAGCACGTTTGGGAGCCTTGCAAGTATGGATGTCCACTGCCTCCTCACAATCCTTGCACTCCACTGCACAACACCACTTGAACTTGCACTCGCATTTGGTGATGCGCTTGATGCGCGTGGTGTCATAGCCCCTCCCACAGCACATGACCTCACAGCCATCCGTACCTCGTGAGGACTTATTGCAGACACGACCTGCTGTTCCTAAGGAACCTGTGGTAGAAAGAGAATCGTTTAACGATTGCACTGCAAATTGTACAGCTCACGAGACAGCCGAGACTTCACAAAAATCATAAAACACCATCCCGATACTTCAAACCTTCACCATATTTCTGGTGGGCCTGAACAATTTTTGAATTCCTCTGGCCCATGCTTTGAATGAAGTGGCTCCCTTTCTGTATTCGCATGGCTAGTCTAAGGGTTAAATCCATAACGGACGCTCGCTCTCACGCTCAGGAGAGTCAGTGACAACAGAATATCCCTCTCCCTCTGCGCTCCCTTTCAAATCGATGTGAGAACCATGTTGGCAGGCAGAGAGAATGGGATTTGAAAAATGAGCCTGTTGTATCCTTGGGGTGCAAATTCCAAGAGGAGGAGGGGTTTAATGGAGGCAGCGGGGCACTGACCTGCTAAAATCACAGAGCCTTAAGCTGTCTGTCTCATTCTCTACTCAACCAAACATTGCACGTATGACTCATAGTAAAGTCTGAGAGCTGCACTGTTGGACAACTGTGGCAGCTGAAACATAATTTGAATCCAACCAAATGTCCTGACTTTGACCAGTCTATTGCATCTTTAGTATAAGAACAGCCTGGTGTGCTCATGTGTTTTTCCCATGGAATAACACAGGAAGATGCAGCTATGCTTGAAGAGTCTATTGCTGTTTTGTCCCTACAAGTGTAAGGAGTCAAAGAGGGAGAGTGTCAGGGATTAGCTGGCCAGAGGACTCCCCTCTCGTGACCCCCTCAGAGCTGTAGCCCCCCTGAGGCTCTCAGGTCAGAGGAGCTAAGTAGGGGCAGGTGTGAGAATCAGCTTACCGCTGCTACCAAATCACGATTTTCTCACTTACAGCTAGCTGACTCACACAGATTTTACTAGGCTTTGAATAAGTAGACTTGCTGCTTGTTACTTTTAGGATTTGGGACAAAGGCCATTTCTGCGAAAATCTAGCAATTCAGTTTCAGTCTTTACGGTTATATGATATGATTCACTTAAAAAAACTAAAGGTACTGGCTAGAAATTCTTATTCTGTCAAGACGTTTTAGTTTTACTAACAAAAGGGTGTTTGACTGATTTCTTCTGTTTTTTGGCTGTATATGCAAATTGAGACATTTTATTCATCTGTCAATAAATCTTTTGATAGAATGTCTTTGCTAATACACTTTGCCTGGTTAACAAGGCATAGACATGTAAAGGCTTGAGAGATTGACTTGGGGGTCAAAGGATATCAACCATGGCATGGACAGTCTATAAACCCTCTGCAGCTGTGGCCTGGTTTCTAAAGGGATTTGAGATGTTGACCTTGTTTTTGTCATGTCTCACAGACTCCCCATTCATCCGTGAGGTCTAACCAGAGCCAGGCATGCTTGAAAAGGATTACACACAAATGTCTTTTCTACATACATTATCAGCTGAGGTCCTACTGTGCCGTCCACGTGAACCCAAGTACCTGTGGTTCTTACAAAGATTGATGTCAACTATTAGAGTCTGTATAAGCTTATCGTAAAATTCTTACCATTTATCCAACCATATGTCAGGGGAGCACAAGGTCAAATTCACATAAACATTAAAAAGACTGTTTCAGGTCCTTCTCACACATGGACTCTTGGATTCATTTGGTTGTGATACAAACTGTTCTGTTTTTAAAAAAGGAACATTTATTCAGTGGTCCTGATTTTGAAAAAGGATTAACCAACCTGCAGCTTTGTCCATTAGACAGTAATCGGGTGAGTTCTCAAAGTACACTAGGTCGTTCTTGGTTGCTTTTCGGAAATCCTTATTGGCCACCGTGAATCCTGTGCCATCTTGATTCATGGTCACCTCAATGGCTCCATTGTACTTTTTGCGAAGATAGTCTCCTGTTTTTCGAAAATCCGACATTGCTAACCAACATGTCCTCAGCGTGCATGACCCACTTACACCATGGCACTTACACTCCAGCTTCATGAAGCGCTTCACAGCCTAGAAGCAAACAGGTAACATTGAGTCCAAAACCGATCATGATGCCCAACATATAGTCCACTAGGGAAATATGTTGTGGCTTCTTCACATTCATGATGATTTGAATGTTGTTTTAGTCTGTGTGTTGTCTATTTGAACACAAGCAATCATCAGAAATGTCACTTCCAATGATGTCTTTGAAGATATGATATAGCAGAACTACTATCCTGTATAACTGTACTCCATGTTAAAAAAATGTGTGAACGCTGTACTTTTAACCCTTTGTTCAGATCTATTTTCTGCGGCATTATTACAAGCTGCCATGGCATCATCAATCATCTTTGGTAAATAATAAAGCTGGGATGTTTCAGCACAGTTACCTATCTCTTTGTGTTGTATGAAAAACTAACAATATGCTATATCTTCCTAGGGGAATTTATTTCAAAAGCTTTGTCAACTGATTACTATGAGCAAATACTAGAGCACAACAAAGGATTCCTATTTTCTTATATCAATTTTAAATTAAATGAAGAAGTATGCATATGACATCGTACTGAAGGTTACAAATTATTGCCTTAGATCCTGACAGTGGTGCTTACCATTCTCCCACAACGGTTATTGTGCAGGTTCATCAAAGCCCGTGCATCCTTTACCGTCCTCTCTTTGGCGTCCACAAAGGCCTTGGCAAATTTGATGCCATAGTTGATGTTGTCACTGCAACCACCCCAGTCAAACTCGCCACGGTCATCACTGGCCCGTCCTCGTTTGTGGGGGTCACAGTTGCATGTCTTGAGCTCTCCTTGGCTGCAGGCCCTTGTGATAGCATAGACCACACCTGCTGAGGAGATGGCGTAGACAAAAGCGGCCTCTCGACTGCCTGCGGAGAAAACAGGGGGTTATGGAAGGGAACGCAGACTCGCGCTTGGGCACTTTGTCTTGTTTAACTGAGAGCTGCTCCCAATCCTAAACAGTATTGTACGCATCAGCACAGCTAATCCATCTGTCATTGATCAGTCCGTGTGGGCACGTCAGCCTCAAATGTAAGTGTTGCGTTTAAATGTTATTACATGCCTAATCCTACTTGGATGGGCTATTCTCAGCTTGAATAAATTGTTTAAAGACCAGAGAGAGATTTTGATGACCAAAAGATTTTGATACCTCACTCATCTTTGCCCTAGATGAAGTCATCTGAGGTGCAGCAGTAAGAATCAGTTTCAATCTTCACTCTTAAGAACATGTGGGTCTAGGCTCCAATCACACAGATTTAATTAATATTGGTAAATAATTCTGGTTAATTGGATTAATTGAATATTGATGAATAATGTGAACCGTTTACCTCACTTTGAGATGGAACGCAAGACATATTTTAGTGAAGTGAATTTGAACTGAAGAAAGCAAATTCAAAATTCAAATGTATACATTTGTATTGAGTGAACACCTTATAAGCACCTTATTACACATTTATAATGATGTTATAAAGACCTCATAATAATTAACAACTTTGAGTAAGTATGACTGAGCAGTTAAGTGGGGCAAAGTTCTGCAGATGTTATGAGATTGTTGATGTAAACAGAAACATTGCTGAAGCTTTAATTATGAAAATGTTCACTACTGCAAACTAATCTCTATGGCGAGAAGCAATGTAAAAGCATCTGGGTGGAGATCGCATAGGTCATATTTTGGAGTTATGGGTTGTTTTGTCCAAGGATGGATTGGTTGTTTACCATTGCATTGTTCTCTAGGAATTCTCTTGTGCTTTCATTCCCATTTCTTAAACTGCTGAAGAATGTGTGTAAGGTCAATAAGTCAGGAGAGATATTTTTGTCTGCCAGCCAAGTATATTTCTCCAAACATTTACATCTTCTGTTACCGCAGCTTACTGCTAACTCTGTTGTGGATTGGTTTCCATACTGTCAAGCTGAGAACAAGCTTCTTGTTCTCAGCTTGACAGTATGAATTGGATGTGAATGGCTCTTGGTATCATTCAAAGCCTTGAAGGTAACATGCACTTTTTCTCACTTGACCATGATCATTCACTGAACACAGTGCAACATATGTATTTAACGGCTGAATAATTTGGTTTAAGCTCTAAAGATTACTGATAAAAAGAAAGAAGAAGATTCAGCTGTATTTGGCCTTGCAGTAGAGGAGAATCTGGGAAGTTCAGAAAGACATGAGAGCATTTTCTAAATATATCCCGATACAGCTGTGTAACTCTCTTAAACTGGAAGCCCCAGTAAATACAAATGAAAATATGATGACAGCTTCACACTCTCTGTTCCATGTTTACTGGTTACACGGCCCATTGGAGATAATACACATAATCCACCAATACAAAATGTCTTTGTGTAATTTGTTTGTAGGATTGTCAGTGGGTAAAATATGGATGTGTGTGTGTGTGTGTGTGTGTGTGTGTGTGTGTGTGTGTGTGTGTGCGTATGTGCTGGTGCATTTATGGACACTGAAAAAATCTTGACATTCACCTCCAAAGAATAATAAGTGAATGCACTGTGCTTTTGTTTCACAAATGAAGCTATTTCAAACCACCATGTTATTTCAGAAAATCAACTTGCAAAATCATGACTTTTATTCACAAGAGAAAAGGCAGTGGTTTTATCAACCGAATATAAAATTTCTTGTTTGCGCAATTCAATCATCGTAACTGAGGTTCAACCCATGGCCAAAGAAAGCTACATTATGTATTTTTAGGATGACCTGAAATTCTGAAGAGTGATTACATTCATAAAGTAAGGTGACAATACCCACAGCACCAGGGAGCATTCCAAAGGTTTCAGAACATGCAGTTCTATATGTCCCCAGAAACATTTTCTCACATTTCAGTTAAGATATGATAGAAGTCCTAAAGAGGAAACAATAGTATGACACCAACAGCAGTCAAAATAGCAAATGACACGTCTCATTCACAAGTTCCTCACGTTCTCCAGAGATTTTACTCAACTTCACTGTTGCTCCAAACATGGAGGCCTTCCAGAGGCCTGTGTTCTGTCTCAAACTCATCCAAACTCGCCTTTTCTCAACATTTGCGAAGGATTTTCCATAGCTACAGCTCACCACCATCTTCAGCGAAAAAAAAAAAAAAAGCCAAAAAGACAAACATCTCTAAACACATTCAAGTGCCGGTGAGTAATTTGATATGTTCTTATGAATTAGATGAACTAGGACGTCCGTAAAAGAGTTAATGGTCCGAAAGAAGGAAAGTAGGCCCTTACTTGATTAACCTCTGTGTAATCAAGTAATAAAAACAGGCATGTGCAAGAAGGATTTTACACGTCCACCTTTAAGGAACCCCTGGTTTGTCAGATTGATCAGAAACATCTGATTTGTAAGGCTGTTTGAGACAGCAGGTTTTCAGATTCATTCAGTGTCAAAACATGTAAAACACTCTGATTATGTAGCATTTCGATATTTAAAGCATTTAATTTGATTTAAAGTACCTCTCTCTCTCTCTCTCTCTCTCTCTCTCTCCTTAAATTAACAAAAAAGTTGATTAAAGTGTAAAGTCAGGTACATTTGTAGTATTTGACTGCTCAGAGGAAGGAGACTCACTGCGTTGCATGACCCGGCCGAAAACAGTGTGATCCCGATCCAAAGTGCTGCAGTTCCAGCGGTGGTGGCGGAACTGGTGCTGGCACTCACGGATCCACTCTTTCGCACCCTCGCCAATGGACTGCATGATATCCGGGTGTCTCTGGCACAGCTGTCTCTGTTTGTTCACCAGACCAGGGATATTATCACAGATTACTCGTGCTCCCAGAGCCCCAATGTACCTACCAAACAATAAAAACAATGAAAATACCATGTTAAGTTTGTTTTGCTCTTTGTGTTGTCTCAAACCGCTGTCATAGACATTGATTTGTGCTTCAACTTAATGTGAGAAATGTAAGCAGGAGTCGTGCAAGTACTTGAACAGACACACAGTGATATACAAGTGTTTTCTTTTATTGTGTATATAAAAATATATGCTTATTAGCAGTAACTAACTATGGAACTGCATATAAACACATATATTCTATTTTGATTTTGTGTGTACTATATTACGTGGGTAGATGACTGACTCATTTCCTAAACAGTCAGCATGTATTTGTGATGAATCTGGGCACTTGTATCATTGAATTTCCAGTATCCCAGTATACACAGCCACAGCCCCATCTGTACAAATGTTGCTTGGGTCATTCAATCATTCAATCATTCAAGAACACATCATAGACAAACACCCTCCTCAACCTGCTCTAACAGTGTTCTAACGCCACGCTTATGACTGCTGACTTGACAAAATATGGTTCGCGTGTGTAGTGGAGAAAACTAAGCACCGGCAGCCAAGCATCCCTTCTCTGTCCCCCATTATCGCCGCAGGAGACGGAGGCCAGTTTCCACTCCTGTTATGGCCGTTTCACTTCGTCACCGGCTGCCTTGTGTTTACTCTCCTTCTTAAACGCCCCCATTACCGGTCACCCTGCGTCTCTGGCTCGGGCTTCGCTGAGGGAAAAGCTTGTCCTCGCGACAAGACTCTGACTTTTCAGCTGTCTGCCGTTTCTGAGACAGACGACTCAACGTGGGAGCGAAACGTTCTGTCACTCCTGTCAGCCCGAGACTGTTTAAAGAGAGTTGGCACCTCAGTTGTAAATGTTGTCTGGAAACGCTTCATGTTCACGTAGTCAAGCATTCAATATCTCATCGGTTTCCTGGCATTAGACATTGTTTTTTTCTGACACTTACTTACACCATACTCAAGGACATATTCAAATAAACTGGCAAAGTTATTATGGAAAACTTAAGTTTCAGAAAAATCATAGTCGCAACAGTAGGTATATCTGTTACTCAGTGGACACATTTTTGAGGTTTTTAAAACACTCCTTAGCATGGAAGTGACAGTAGAGTTTCAAGATACAATACTGTTTCATGTACAACCACACACTCTCTGGGACCGAGACAGAGCTACTGCCTGGTAATTGTTGGAATATTCATTCACTTATATCTCTGCAAGTACCTTAAGTGTATTGTGAAAAAAGTCTTTTTTTATAGAATGGTTTAATGTATGTGTAAATGTTTGTGTTTGAAGAGAAGGGTGGGAGAGCTCATGAAGTTATCCATTTGAGTGCTCAAGCTCTTCTTCAGGACAAATGATGGTAACACAAATCAAAGTTGACAGGTGTGGACTCCACTAAAGCTGGCAATCTCAGGCTCTTGTTTAAGAGGGCTTTACCTTGAGTGGTTCTGTGGTTTTCTCACTCTTACCCTAAAGGAGATCGGCACTTAGCCCATTACAGTTTGCTGGAAACAGACAGGGCTAGCCACTTTCTTTGCCTCTGCAGAGAGACCTGGTCTTTTACCGCACTGTGGTGAAGCTGTTTTATGCCTCTTGCTCTCTGGCATGGGGTGAGTGGTTGTGAAAGCCCCTAATCACTTCTGAATAGCCTCTGAAGGTGTGAACGAGGACACGAGCCCAGGAGACGTCTGTCTGCCTGCTCCAGGGTTCACATACACCCCACGCTGTGCGCGCACACACACACACACACACACACACACACACACACAGCGGCTCAACTTGGGGCCTGGCTTTTACAGCGCACTGTAAATCATTAGCTATAGGGATACAACAACATGCCGTAAAGAGAGTCAGGCCATTAACTAAGTGTTGATTTTCTTTTGCTTTGTGGCTGAGGTGACTGTGGGGTGGCCTGGGCTACAGTCAAGCATGAATGGAGAAAGAATGCATGACTACAAAATTTTGCCCACTCATGAAGATATGCTTAAGACCCGACTTGGCACATCAAACTCCCATCCTCACTGAGGGAGGACACCTACAAACATTGGTTGGACCTTTTACAGTGTAAAAACAATTTGCGTCTGGCCAGCAACACAGAGTAAACCTCAGCTGTAAAAGTCTCAGATACAGCAGAAATGGGTGTACATAAATACAAAGTTCTAAACAATGATATTTTAAGTCAAAAGTTGTAGATAAAATTCATGTATTCATTTTCTCCAAGCATTTGTCCTTTTTACCTTTTGGAGACATGAAGCGAAGAGATGAATAAATGTTTTTGTTTTGCTTTGTATTAATCATTTGTTGTTCTCTTTTTGTTTTGTCTTCGTGCGACATTACGTTTGTAGACAAAGACAAAATTGCTTTCTGCCATCTATCTCTCCACAAAAGGCACAAAAATGAGACACTTCACATTAACTGGGTGACTGGTCAGGTACACCAGAGATAGGCCACATCTGCCCTTCTAAATAGGCAAAGGATAGGTCTGAGAGTACAGCCAGCACATGGCTTCATCTCATCTTAGAACTGCTAAAGGGTCTGAGAGACCACACCAACATTTCAAGAGCTTTTCTCACGTTCATCTTTTACCTTCAATGCTAACGTTCTCATACACTTCTCTGAGAACCGTTCCTATATTTGCTCTGGCAGTTTTTTTGTTTTTAATCTATTGGCCTCTTCCAGTGAGTTGGACTGATTGCTAGAACTGATCCTCTCTGTTCGCCTTTCACTCTCATCCACCTGTGTAAAGGAATCCACAAATCACTGCCCCTTTACCTAGCGAGATGATGCTAACACATCGCTTTCAGTGTAGCTAAGGTCCAGAGTTCATTGCATGTTAAGCTTCAGGTAGCTGTCAGCTACATTTTCTGTCATAAGGTTGTTTGGGATTGTTTTCAGGGTGTGAGTGACGGATAGGAAATGCAGTAACTAAAGAAGACAGAACAGGCAAGAGAGAGGGAGGGCAAGAGAGAGAGAGAGAGAGACAGACAGACAGTGAGAGAGAGAGGACAGTAACAAGGGACTCACTATTTGGCAGACTGAACCACAAAGAGACCAAAAGCAATATGTAACTTTTCTATTTCTGTCTTTTACCTTCCAGTTTCAACAATAATAAATGCCCTTATCCATAAAACTAAATTTTTATATTGAGATATAATTAGACAGTACGTTAGACAATGACATCAGTAACCAATTATGGTAGACCTCAATGATAATTACTGTTTGGTTACAGTTTACCAGTGCTTCAATTTAACAGGCAATCATCATCATCATCGTCATCATCATCATCATAATAATTAAAGTGTTTCTAACATTTCCCAACCCCTCCACCTTCCTCTCGCTGCACATGCATGCTCATAAACAACTCTCTGTATGGTTTCTTTCGCCTTCACTAATACCTTATGCCATACCTTTATCCTTTTACATATCACCATTCCCCTAAATAACTGTGTGCTGTGCTTAAATCATGGTTTTTTAAAAGTTACCTGGCATATTAAAGCTGGTTCTGCCTCATTGTTCACTGTCTCCAGCTGAGCGTAGGTATGGGCAGGAGGGCTGCCCTGGATTACACTTAATGCATTATTGTTGCCAAACCGGCTGGCCAAATACCACAAACACGTAATGAAAACGGCGTAGGCTATAATTCTGGTGAAATTCCGTATAGTCCTAAATATTAAAAAAAATACCAGAAAAAATAACCTTTATTTTCACTTCTGTTTTCGAGTGATGGAATATTTACGAAAAAAAAGTTTCGCTCGTCAGTTTTGTGAGAGGTATGTCAATGAAGGGAACGTTCCGATTTATAAACGGCGGGGGAAAGGGATGTGGGGGGAGACACAACCCCTAGAGCAATTAAGGAGTTAAGTACCAGCCTCAAACGCACAGCAGCACTGCCTTCACCGGGATATTACTCCTAACCTAAAACATCACCAGTTCACTTGACATGGTTCAGAAACCGTGCACTCCTAATTCTTACAGATCCTTATATATCCAAGTCCCTCTGTCACCTCCAAATCTTGAAGTTTTCCATTATTACATGCGTTGCGTTGTGATTAAAATAATTCTACCTTTCGTACAAAAACGTGGTTTTGTAGTCATCGTTTCTCAGTATAACTGAACTCATCAGGATCGTACTGCAGACTACAGGGGATAGTGGGATGAGAAATAATTCAGCTGCGTTTTTAACCTACAGGTTCACTGAGTGCAAAAAGGAAGAAGCGTGTGAACGGATGGCGAACATTTCCCCGAATACTTGCAGTTTGCCATTATATGCTAGCAACCGGTTTAAAACGAGCACATGCGTAGAAAACACCGATATCCTTACTAAGCGCAAAACAGCCGTGGTCAGGTTTGAGGTTGAGTGATTTTATACTTTATAAATTTGCTGTGAATATAATTTAAACGATAGAAAATCATTATTTTACTTCAACTCAGAAAGGATACTCTGACATTGTATTCCACAAGAAACGGGTTACAGATAGTTTGATTATTTCCAATAAACTAGTAATTGTAACCTTCATCCCGATCAGTGTTAATCAACAATTCTAGCAATGGTGCTAGTAACGTTTGTTATTGTAATCAAGCATCTGATAAGAATCTCTAGTAAAAGACAAATTGTTCCTGTTATCGACATACAAAAGGCCAAGGAAAACATTTTAAAGACAATACAGTGAATTTACAAGGAACTCCCCGACAGCAATAGATCACTTGGAAGATATTAAGATTCCCTTACATCCATCCAGATAATATCCCTGTTGATTTTTGTGGTGTGACCTCTTAAGACTAGAGATGTTTTATTGTACTTACCACCATGAAGAATCCACTCTAGGAGTGAGCATGAGAAGTAGTAAAATAAATGCGCAATACAGTCTGGAGGTGGCTTTTGCGCCGTCTGATGAAGATGCGCCACTTCTGGATAGATGTTTTAATCCAGAGCCTCCAGTACCAAAGGTATTTTTAACGTGGGTCCCGTGGGCTTTACTAAAACCGAACATGATTAAATTTGTCCTCTAATTAAGAGCTGAAAAGCGAGAAAAATCAATCTGAATTTGTGCGCTATCAGGACAGATTGTCATTATTGGAACTGCTCGTGCTTGTCCAGTTGTAACTCTCCTTCAGGACGAAACTGTTTTGACTGACGAATCTCACGTATCTGACGGTTTATTACTTGGTGCCATGTCAAACATACTTCTTGGCAAATGCAACTAAAGTAATCCAAGCCAGACGGCAGTTTTGGAGAACGCTGTAAAATGTTTTTTTTTCTTTTTTTCTTTTTTCCCCTCTCTTTCAAGCCTCAGTGAAATAGCGCGTTAGAGAGAGCGCAAATTGTCCCCTGTAGTCTTGTGCGTTTAAGCTTATTTCGCAGATAACAGATACCACTTGAGAAGTTGAAAAACAGACGTTGTCGAGTCCTCTCAGTTTTTTCATTGGAATATCTCTCATAGTGCTTTCTCTGGTATCAGTCTGCGTGAGATAAACTGGAGCGTTGAACTACACGAACTGTAAAACAGAGGAGTGGGAGGCAGAGGGTGTGGGGCCGGGAAGAAATGTTGACAGCTCTTTCGCCTCTACGTTCTTATTGGGTAGAGTTCACGAGGGACGGAGTGATGCCGCTGCTTGAGCTGGATGCGGCGTTCTTGCTTCGTTACTGAGAAAGGCGCGGGGGAGTCCAGATCTATTTATGCTTGTCACTCATCTGCATGCCACCTGTCGTTATGAGATAATCATAAGACGAAATCAGTAAATTCAGCTGATGCAATTGTGACCAACAATACTCAATATTGTTTCAATTTTAGTTCAAAAGCAACATCAAATATATTTGAATCGTGTATATACTGGATAGAGATTTTCTGAAGGAAAAAAAATGAACGAAGCTCATACATTTTGAAAAGTACAACAACAACAACAACAACAACAACAACAACAACAACAAGACTAACACTGGTAAGCAGTTTCAGTAGGAACACTCTAGTTATCTGGTCATCTGTATCTTTCTGTTGCTTTTCAGTGGTGGCTCTCCAAATTCTCATTAGGTTTTATAATTTGCTTTAAAGTATTTATTCTTTCATGAAAAACAAGAAAGAAAGAAAACAAGTGATTTATACACACATCATATATGCCAACACTGAGAGTTTTATACAGGTTAAACGCCTTGATAGGTTTGCCAACATTGTTGTAGGCTTGTCTTGTTTTGGGGCTATAGAAAAGTGACAGTTTGTTTGGGCCAACTTGCAGACACTCCAGTGTCAAACTCAAACTCAAGGATGCTCAAAATGGTACATTATGAAAGTCATATCAAAGAATGAACAGCTAAATCAGTTTTGACATTATGAATCACCAGAATTTGATGAACGACAGAAAAAATGTTTCCTTGACTTGTAAAAACATCATTTAACATTTCAACTGAATTTATGTCACTTAACACTGTTTTGGTTCTGCTGATATTTTGGGTATGTTAGGGCTAGAAGACACTACCTGTCTTACCTGCTGAAGTAAATGTGGATCACTATGTGATCATTTCCTAAAAGCTACATGTCCTCACGGAACAGCATGCATGTTACTTTCCACAGAAACCGTCCATGAAAGATGACGCAAGACACAGACCCAAATCCGTCTTGGAATTGAAACTATTAGAATTAACTAACACAAACTACTGTTTTGACTGAAGCCTGTGGGGGGAACAATTGTAATGTTTATGCTTAAATCCTAAATTAGGCTAATCTTCTTTCTCTGACATTTTTATTTCCTCTTAACCTTTCGCCCTCAGACATTTTTGTTCTACCAAACCTGGCAACAGTTGACTAAAATGTGGCTTGCAAATAGCAAGACAGATGAAGCATAAAGTGGAGAAATGTGTGAAACCATGTGGGCAGGGAGCTAATCTCTGGCAAATATTTGTGCACTTCAGCTTAGCTTGCGATTTTATGGTAAATCAAAAGGAATTAGTATGGAGCAAACATCAGTGAGTTATGTTTCTCCACCACAGACCACATGGGCAACAGCTACTCACAAACTCATAATATCTTTTTTTAAGAGATTCCTGTCTATTGAATATCAGACATGTCCTCGAATAGTCATGGGGCATGGGGCATGGGGCATGCCCCCCCCTCCCTTTGATAGAGGGAATGTGACAGAAAATGTAAAAAATGAAAGGGGGGGGGCATGACTTTTGCAACTTTTTTTGCAATTTCTTTTGCAACTTTTGTCGCCGAAGCAAATGTTTGGTCGACTTATGAAAGATCATTCCGAAATAGCCTCAGTTAGTGAAAGCTTTGAAGTCAATGATGAAATGCTTAGACTGATAGTTTAGGGGAAGGACTGTGCAACCTTCCAGTGTGCTGTCAATGGGTTTGACCTGCTTTATTATAAATCACAAGGTCATTTTTCAATGAGGCAGCTTCATAACGCTTAACCATAATGCTGGCCATGTGACCAATGAGATGTCACTAGCACAAGAGATGAACCAGTAGGTAAGCTGTCAAAGTCAGCCTGTATGTTTCGAAAAGATTGATTGTTGCCCTCTGCTCCAAACACCTGAACACAAAATAGATCACTCTTGGCTTTCTTCCAGTACTATGACCTCAGCGGGCTATTTGGATCATCTGGCTGAGTAGACAACGGTGGGGCCTACTGAATTTAACTTATTAATGTTGTCAAGTGTGGCTCTGCACCCAGAACGGGGACATTACAGAGTGTCTGTCTCACTGCTCACATGATCCCTTAGTATTTTAGGCCAGCTCCATCATTGCAGGTTCTCAGCTAGATATCTACCTGTGATAGGTTGGTGAGTCAAATGTGAGGGGCCCCATGATAGTGGACATAATCTCTAGTCGACTTTAGATTTTTTCTTTATTGAAATAATTCATTTTCACTGCATTTTGGTACCATCTCTTTGAGGGTGCCTCTGCTTTAGAAGTCAAGCTAAGACCAGTTTTGACCTCTCTGTAGACTTCTCTGATTTGTTGGTATCTCTGCAATATGTACATAGAGGCAGACTGTGAATATGAAGATGCATGCCTCAGCATGAGTTTGTATACATTTTGTCTCTATGTGAAATGTGTTGGACAAGGTGCTGAGTGGAGCTTTTTAATCATATATGCAGTACCATGAGATTGGATGACTCATCATTTGGCGAGCCGTGCTGTGAGAGGCAATGTCGTACTATAAGCAAACAATGCATGTATTGAGTGCTTGTCTCAGTGCCAGGACATAAAGAAAAAAAAAAAGACAAAAAAATTAATATTTCTGCTTATCTGCTATTTCTAAGATATAGCCCACTGGGACCTGTCAAAGAAGTGTTATTAAAATTTGGTGATGTTACAGCTCAGACTTGGGATACCAAACCTGTTACCTACAGGCCAAAGTTAGACCATGACTACTTTTTCATTTGGACCTTCATCCTGATTAACAGTGTACCAGTGATGAAATGGGGCAGCATTAAACAGGTTGGGAATGTGCCAGGCAGAGGTACACAACTGTAAAGTGCTACTTTGACAAAACTGACCAAATTAATACCTTTACATATACGAACATCAGCTCACTCTATGTTTTCTGCACTCAATCTGATTGTGTCATGAAAAAATACTTTATAGTATTCACCATGCATCATTCATCAACACTCACCAGAATTTCAGGCTTGAAGCAGTTTGTTCTCAGTGTATTCTTATATTGGACACAAACACAAGGCTGAAGAGCCTGCAGTGACCATGTATAGAAACGGATGAACAATGCACGTTGGTGGAGTGGCTGGGCCTGAGGGACCAAACAAGGTACCACTCTGTCTCACATCAGCAGCATTTGTGGATGATATGTCTCAGACTAAGAAATGTGATGATCAGCAGGACATTGTATATATCATTTAATCCAGTGAGTCTCAACTCCTGCCTTGGGGGCCCACTGTTCTGCACATCTTTGTTTTAACTCAGGACTAACGCACCTGATTCCACTGATCAATTAATCATCAAGCCTTTGATTCACTGAATTTACTGTGATAATGAAGAGTTAAAACAAAGACGTGCAGGACAGTGGACTCCCAGGACTGGAGCTGACAATCACTAATTTAATCTCTGCACTCCAGCTTTTTTTAGTTATTGTTTACAAACCAAAATATGATTTCTTCACGGCAAGGGATCTGACACTCAAGTGTTCTCGGGTAAAAAAGAAAAAAACATTCTCTGCCTGAGACTCCCAGTGCTAAAAATTGTTTATTTGAGGTAGTTTCAGGTATCTTCTCCACTTCAGACATAACCATACGCATTATGACCCCATACAAATGTTTGCAGTCTTTTTTTTTAAGTATTTTCTGTAAACTAATTCAGATTATAATTTCAGTCCAGTAAACCAAAAGGTTTGGGTGTCCGGGTTTAGACAAAATGTGTTTTGAATCCAACAATATCAAGCCATTTCTGAATGTCAAGGTATAACATTCTGTGGAAAAAAAAGAAGTTGTTGGAGTACAAGTCAGCTGGCAGTAAATCAAGTAATTTGATCTCATTTTGGCCTCGTGATTAAACGCACTTCGTGGTTGCCATTTAATCTCAGTTATTTCAAATCTATTTGACAGTAATGATACAGGTGACTGGGAAGTGTCCTACTAGTTCATTAATACCTGCCTTAAGGAAAACATACCCCTACTATGGAAGAAAGACTCTCTCTTTCTCTCTCTCTCTCTCTCTCTCTCTCTCTCTCTTTTCACTCTCTCAGAGAAGACTGCCACTCATCAGTAACAGTTTAAAGCACTAAAAACACTTTTATCTGTTTCGGGTCTGTGAAGAGACGGCGTTCTGAGTACTCACCGGTTCAGTTTGGAGTGGCCCTTGGCTACGTATGCATCAGCAGTCTGAGCAGGCAATGAAGGAAGGGAAGAAAAGAAAGAGGGAAGAGGAGGAGGGGTAGATATTAGAGGCATGCATGAGCGCCTGGATTCATATTAATCAGCACAAATCCCGGCGCATTAGACATAAACCTAAGTAAAGGTCAAAAACAATATGCAGCACCCTAAAAATACCGCCGACCACGGGGATGTGAAAAAGAGGAGTGAGGGAGGGAGGCAGGGAGAGAAAGGGAGGAAGAGAGGGAGGGAGAGAGGGAGGGTAGGATTTTCCCACTTGGTCATCTGTCTGAGCCACTGCATCAGAGCCACTTTAATTTATTGTTCTGTATATTTAGCGCCGCTGACAAGAGCTCCCGCACCTTATTCAAACTGAAAAAGGTTCTCTAACCTCATGGCTGCTTCTCAGAATATGAAGGTATGGTGCCCGGTCTCCACGGAGTGGATGTAAACGCACACACTCATACGCTCTCCCTCTCTCTCTCTCCCTCTCTCCCTCTCTCTCTCTCCCTCTCACACACACACCCACACACACACACACACACACACACATGCACTTGTACATATGCACAAATTCCCACGATGGCTGAGGTCCTAGGAGCAATTTACCCTTGTGTTACATCACCGATATCCTCTGAGGGGGCTTAGCCTTCATTGCATGTGACCCTTGCTTTCTTTATCCATAGGACAGGCTGTCCAAATTCGATTTTATAGTGACAACTCTATAACAAATTGTTTTCGGGATGGTGGAAGCATGCCGTCATCCTCTTTACACTGCCAGTTGGAGTCAGTAACAGGTGACTGGCTACAGTGGTAGCAGAACGGTGGAATACTGAGCCAGCAGAGCTAGCTGTGCTCTTGGGTGGCCAATGTCTTGTATCGATCGTGAATCTTTGGTCGGATGTGTTGGAAGCACTATATAGAAATTAAATCCTTAGCGTCATACTAATGGCATAAGTAACCTACAGACAGACAAGTCAATGCACGACTTCACAAAAAAAAAGTTGTGACTAGGGTTAAATGTCCTTCTAAAGAAATGCATGTGACTTTCTGCTGTCTGTTTTTGGATTTTCAGCAATTTTTCCCATGAGTTACCCACAATGACATATCAGGTTTTCCATGCGTGGTCTATTAACACATGTACCTGGCTAAAGAAGCACCACTGATAGCTCTGACAGCAGCTGTGTGCGAGTGTGTCATTTCCTGTTTTGTGTTGTATAGTCTTCTGCTGAGCTTTAGACAGTCTGACTGGCTGACTGATAGAGCTGACTGAGTCACACGCTTCTTGTCACATGCTACTACATCTGCTTTAGCAGGCTAATCGTCTTGGTTCCTTTTGCCGTTTAATAGTGGCCATATGATTTTCTACTCTTTTGTGATGGTTCTGGTTGAAGTCTTGGGTTACGAGGATTTGACTGATTTTAATAGGAGCGTGTGGGAAAAGTGTTCGGTCTTTAATTCTCAAACAGTTATACACATGCAAACACAGATGGGATAGCTGCTTGGTGACATTGCTCTCCCTTATACACACACACATCACTCACACCCACAACCACACCCACACCCACTCTCTCACACACACACACACACACACACAAACACACACTCTCTCTCTCTCTCTCTCTCTCTCTCTCACATGCACAGTCCTTTCATCCTGAGTGTGGGATCTGACTGGGCTAAAATAACATGACTGTATCCACCCGTCTTTCATGTTCAGGAGAGAACACACACGCTAACTCAAAGTTCCATCTCTTAGGGCGGAAATGATTCGTTGTGTTTTCACTCTATGTGATGTGTGTCTAGACTGGGCCCCATGCGCTGTTGTCCATGGGTCCGTCCAAACCGGATTTTCAGGGTGCGCTTATGCTGTATATTAGGCGAGGATTACAGTATAGCCGGTGTCGGCCACAATTTCATAGCTTAATGACCCAACACACACTAACGCCTTTGTCAATTACCTTGACAATTACCTAAGTCATGAGTGTAAAACTGTACTTTTCCCCCATTCCTCTGTCGGCAACCAACTACCTCTCCCTCTCTCTCCCTCTCTCTCTGTCTCTCTCTCTCTCTCTCCCTCCCCCTCCCTGCCCCCCCCCCCCCCCCCTCTCTCTCTCTCTCTCTCTCTCTCTCACCCTGTAATCCTGTTAAAAGAAAGGGCTGGGGTGTGACTCTCTGCTAATCCTCTAAGCTGGGTGAACTTTTTACTGTCTTCAAAGTGCGTAGCCTTCGTTCTGTGAACTTTGCTGTGCACAGAAAGTGTGGAAATTACGAGGACTGTTCATAAAGACAGAAATTGGTCTGAAAAGGGCCTCTGCATAGCACAGCTCATGAATAACAAAAAGGGTCTGAAAAATCCTTAGGTGGCATTTATCCAAGCCCACTAGTTCTTAACAAGATTAATGTGTTTATAACGAACACAAGCATTTGTTTGCTCAAGTAAACAAGCCTTGGCTCTCTCACTCTCTCTCTCTCTCTCTCACTCTCGCTCTCTCTCACTGTCTCTCTCTCTTTCTCTCACTGTCTCTCTTTCTCTCTCTCTCTCTTGTTCTCTCTTCTCCCTTGTTCTATTTTTCTACTTTCTCTCTCATAACATTATGTGAGCTATATTTGTATCTTTCAAGATGTTTTTTTTTTTTTTAAATTAGTTCTCTGTGTGCTTTTTTGACAAAGCTAAGATTGTTGATGTATGATCTAGGCTTAAAAGTGATATTATACCAAAGGTAATTCCTCAAAAATGTTCCATAGATGGAACAAGGCAGAGGAGTATGTCGTCAACTGGATAGGGAGCATCTGTGTTGGATGAATCTGGCCCCCCCCTCCCCCAACACCCACCCTGTAAAAAGGATTTCCCAAAATTCGCCGCCAGGAAGTGTATTGCTGAAAAGGTAACAAATGACCGTCACGCCATGCCTGTTTGCTCACTGGTGCATTACTATCGCTCTCAACTGTTCCCTCCAAAAAAAGACAAATGCCCCTCCCCCACCGAGGTGATTTCACCAACTGTTTATCCTGGAATCATTAGCTTGCATGACCACTAAAAATTTAAGCAGAAGCATCAACACCCCCCCCCCCCCCCTCTCCGCTGCATGTTTTCCAAACCAAATTTAGGTAAAGTTGTGGACAAATGATAGATGTATCCAGAGAAGTTTGTTTATGATGAAAATAGATACAAATATAGATACAAAAATACAAAAGATGCAGAAGCTCGTGTATTCCACTAAACACACTATGTGTTCCTCCAGTTATACCCTAGTTTAGCCAAATATTGCTGAGCATATTATTAGCCAAAAGCAATATGGATATTGAATGTAGAAAAGAACGGAATGTGAACAGAATGACTGAACTAGTCAGGGGGGGTTCTGTTTATAATTTTTGCTATCAAGTGCTATTAGTTCCGTCAGCTTTGGACTCAAAGGTGCGCTAGCACATAGCTGTTTAGGAGCAAACAGAGAAACACTGACCTCTATGACTGAAAGATCATGGTTGGGAAACCATTATATACTCATCATTGACGCAGAACTAGAGTTGTTCACCAAATTCCATTTATGTCATCCGTGAACATTGTAACATGACACATCACAGTACATTGTGACAGTGCAGGGGAGGTAATGGTGGGGGGGGGGGGGGGTGTGTAGGAAAAAGCTCCATCAGCATAGCTGTCAGTTCACTTTGGGATCAGCCGTGCTGACTGGGCCGTGAACGGCTCGCAAAAAAAAGCCGGGCCCAGACAGCAGACTTGTAGGCTGCAGCCCAAGTGAAGTTAAGAGGAAGGAATGAGATTAGACCTCTGAATTGCTGGCCTTGACATTGTTATAGTTGTTCGCCTGATTATTGGCTAAGCTGCACTGGAGTTTGTTTAGCAGTGTAAGCCTTGGTTTCCCCACACCTCAGACAAGAAAACCTGTTGCTAACTGTAACAATGTATCAAAATCCTCAAATGTACAATGCTAGCATGGTATTCGACACTTTTTATGTAGCATATAAGACTAATGTTTGTGTCTGCCCTAGAAATGGTACTGTTTGATGCTGTCTTGTGTTCTATAATATCTGAAAGCACCGCTCAGGTTCTTCCATGGTTGGGGAAATGGTGGGGGGGGGGTAGCTGTCTGTGTGTGCTCCAAAGGCTATATATGATGTTTCTGCTTTGAAAGCGAACATGGAGTGGAAGGGGGTTGAAGTCTGCTGTCTCATTCCATCTCACTCTCTCTCTCTTTCTCTTTCCGGGCCTTTCTCCACACCTAGAGTGATGACACCAGGCTTTAACAACCTGCAGGTGTGCCCGTAGAGCCAGGCAACAAGAGAGCTTTGATGTTCCAGCCAGCTGGGCCATGGGCCCATCCCTGGCCAACCACCGTATAGCCAACTGCATTTTGTTTAAATTAACACTTTCTCCATCTCTTTTGTCTTTTACTCACAGCACCGGTATATTGATTAATACTCTGAAATATAACCAATAAATCACACCACAGTTTTCTGGAAAAAATCCATCCACTAAAAAAAAAAAAAAAAGACCATACAGTGTTGATTTAAGCTGGACTATCTAATGTGTCTTAATACTTGAAATTAAGTGCACCTCACATATGTCAGTGAGGAATTTTTGATACAGTACATTCTATAATAAGGCATTTATTAAAATTCTCTTCTAATAAAAAGAGTGATAACATTACAGATGGACAGTTTCTCTCCTGTAGACCCAAGATTCAATTTAGCAGGCTTTTAATTCAATCCCAAAAGGACTGATGCAACTCATGTACTAATCATCAAGCTTTTGATGAGTTTGACACAGAGGGATCTAAGAAGACCAAGAGGGAGAGCTCTAAACAGCATAAAAACCCTGTTATGATAGCCCAAATCATAAAGTCCGTCCCATCAAAAAGGGCTGTCAGCATTTACGACTTTGATCACACAAGTGCGGTGATTCAGCCGTCCGTGTTTGGAAGACTGATAGAGGATTTGGAGATATTCAGTTTTGGAGGTATTCACCAGCTGTAGAAACGGTATAGTAAGGGTGTCACAATATTTCTTAAACATAGCCAAGATATCACATTTGGAGAAAACAGCATTCCCAAATAACAAACTATTCCTCTGCGCGGCCTTGACAATGGGTGATTTGTGTAGCTTTCATCATCATCCAAAGAGAAAGCAGCAGGAGATAGCCACTAAACTCATTCCAAATTCTTGGGTTTGGGTCAAAATACCCGCCAAGCAATGTTAGAGAACTGAGGCACTTTTGTATCCTCCTGACAGGCCAATATTTCTATCCTTCTGTCATTTTCATAAGATAGACTAGAGAGCGTTATATCAGAATCCCTATTTTATGGGTCGGAGGCACATTTTGAGCTTAGATTTATCATAAATTTGACTCTTGAAGAGAATGAAGGATTGCTGAGTCAAGAGGGTGAAGCTAAAGTAGCAGAGTAATGAGAATACTATGGATCAGAGATTAATATAATCATAAGAGAACTCCGACTTCACAGTTTGGCCGTCTGTGATGGTAAATGGTGAGGTAAATTCACCTTAGCATGACTATCTCTGGCACATTAATAACAGAAGTAGGCACAACCCAACCAAAGAAGTTTATTTAGCCATTAGTCTGAAATTCAAAACTCAGGCACATGAAAAGCATACAGGTGACTTTTAATGTTTGCATTCCTGGTAAATGGACCCAAAGGTTCATTTTGAAATCCTCAGAAATGAGAGATGTAATATTTCAAAATATTGGGCCCATCCTCAGTTTCTCTACCTCACTAGTTATACCCGACTGTCACACATATTGTCATTTACCATTTGCACTCATTTTGCATTAGCATACTGAGAGAAAAAGACAGAAAGAAAGAAAGAAAGAAAGAAAGAAAGAAAGAAAGAAAAAGAAGGGGAGAGAGAGAGAGAGAGAGAAAGAGAGAGAGAGAGAGAGAGAGAGAGAGAAATAAATGGCCATGTCGTTGGCAGGTTCCCTTGGGACACACACATCTGGCTCATGTTTGCTGGAGCATATAAAATCGAATGCGAGTTAGTCACAGGCCTGGCCACTAGAGGCAAAACCTCATGTATTTACAGGCAAGGCCCTGGAACATAATGAAACTGTGACCATCTAACCACCAGAAAGCACTGAAACTAGAGACACTATTCTCTAAGTTTGAATATTGGCTTAGTAAATGTTAAGATTAAGTTTGAGTAAACTGTTGATTATCAGTCCTGTGATGGACTGGCAACCTGTCCAGGGTGTCTCCCCACCTTTCACCCAATGAGCGCTGGGATAGGCTCCAGCACCCTTGCAACCCTAATTAGGAAAAGAGACTCAGAAAATGAGTGAATGAATGAATGAATGAATGAATGAATGAATGAATGAATGAATGAATGTTGATTATCAGGGAATAGACTCATCACAATGTAATTTTGTATATACTTATGAAAAATCTCTTGCATTGCAATAGTTTCACACACACTGATGATGCTGCTTTGAATCCAATAGATTAGTAATGTTTCAATGTTCACAAGAGTTCATAGACATGTGACTCAGTTAATGACACATGGAAGTTTGTTCTTCGGGATATGATGACTCACTGTAGTCTGAGTCAGTAAAGATTGCTCAGTTGCAGAGATTAGAGATGCCTATCCTCTAAGTCACTCAAGCTGTTACTGGTATTCATTCATGGGATTTAGTTTCTCTGTCAACCTCCATGTCTTTTTTGCTACCCACAGCCTCCCACTGGGTCAAAGAACAGCCGCAAAGCATCAGAAAATTCTGTCTGTTTCTCTTGAGCTCCAAAGGTTTTTAGGTCCTAAGACTGGTATAGATTCCTTTGTTCATTTGTTCGACGGCAAAGACGCCTTGTGTCGGGTGGACATCTACTCTCTGTACTTTGATTCATTTTTGCCGTAATCCTATCAGGGAAATGCATACGCAGTGTTCAGATGGGTTAGTTACCTCTCCAAATGGCATTGTTCAAGTGCACGATTCCAAAGGTCTGCTCCTCAGATGACCTGTCAACTCAATGAAGATGGATTCAGTGTTACAACATTGGAAAAATGAGCAAATCCAGGCCAATAGAGAATAAATGAGACAGTGAACAAAGCTTGAGAAAGTGAGAGAGGCAGAAAAGAGGGAATGCAGAAGGGGAAAACAGGGAATAAAAAGAAAGGGATATATAGGACAGTTAGCAGGGAGAAGGCAAAGAGGGCATTCTGCTTTAGGTTTTTCGGGATGGGAATGGCTTTGGGTTTTGAAAGCATGTTGTAGGAGACAGACGGTGGCTCTCGCTTCCACTTGTGTCTTGTTTATAGGCTTATTCTGTGTGAGAGCTCTGGTGTACAGCCAGAGGGTAATGACCCAAAGGGTACTGAATCCACACAGTGTTTAGACCCCTTTTCTGCACAGCCTGTGCTGAATTCAAACATTCCATACTAAACCTCCTGCTATTGGCTCTTAAGACACAACATCACCATATATTCCTATAGGTTTCAAACAATTTCTTGTAATGCCTTTATCATTTTGTGAATAATTGGATATCAGATTTGATCATATTCAGAGTAAAGAGGGTAGTTTTGTCATTTTACAGTCACTTGTATGGTAAATGGTCTTCTTAATGTTTGAGTTAGGCCGTGCTATGTCAAGAGGAGACATATAATGCCAATTGTTTTGCTTGGAAAAGGGGACCTTGCTTGATTTTATCAAACAAAATCAAATAAACTATTGAACTTTAGTGTACATAAGGGTTTTTTCAAATGGAATCCTCTCAGATTTTCTTCTAAGTCTTCAATTTCCTGTGTCGATCGAGAGATTGGCCACCATGTTCTTTAGAGATTTGAATAGCCACTGTTTTGTTTTGCTGAGAAGAGAGATGAGAAGAATCATCCCCTCTAAGTTTTCTTTAGACTCTGAGTAGGGTGAAACTTCTAAAGCTCTGCAAGTCTCTACATGCACGTTGAATACAGATTTTTGGTGGAGCTACAGTGGTTGTTATGCAATGACACCTTCTTGAGTTCTAATTTTCAAATCTTTAACATTTATCCAGTTTTTGGTCGTTTTTGAGGATGAACTTGAAAGCTGGCATTTATTGGACCTATGTCAAAGCTAGGTAAAAAACGACTGTGAAGCTCTCTCAAACCTGACTTATGTAGATGGCTGAGTCCAGAGACACGAATCTGGGCAAAATCTTGCCAATGTTTGGGCAGACTCCTGTGGACAAGATTGACACGTCAGCCGTTTTACACTCATTGCAAATGGGTTTTCAATCTGTAGCTTATTTTCTCGGCTAAGATAAACTGTGCATCTCGAATCTTTGGAAAGACAAAGAGAACCCATCCTTTGGCCAAGGCTTGGCGTAATCTTTGTACATTGTGAGTTACGACCTCAGTACAAGCGTGAATCCATTCTCCATTTCAAATGAAGTCAGGTGTGGGGCAGGCATCTTAAATCTTAGACATCTTAAGCAATATTTCGGCAGATAGGAGCTATTGTCCAGTATATGGACAACCAATGGTGTAAAACTCAATCCCAATATTCAGTCTGGTTGATGAACAGTATAAAATTCAATAACAGAAGCTTCTCTAGAACATTGTGCTACATTTTAGAACAAGCTGAATGTTCCAGTCTGCCCTAAAGGTCGGATGTCAATTTTAGCCATAAAATTCAAATGAAATCAGTGAAACTGATTGTATAGTCAATGTACCATTTGTGTACACAATGATACAGTCATTTGCATATTAGCATTTGTATGCTATTAATGTTAATAATGTGTCGCAAACGACTGAATGAATTAAGATTTATGTATGTTACTATGCGTCAAATCAAGAACAAATAAACATCAAACCCCAGTGGCCTTTGTTTTTTTAGTTTGGCTTCAAAAAAAGTAAGAAAATAGCCACGATTATTAAGTGCATTCTGTCCAGCTCTTGAGAAATGCTCCTGGTATAAAACAGAAGCAGCATTCGTCAGGGTGGCCACGGGGCCCTCCTTCGTGTTCTGTGCAGGCGATTAGTGTGTGCGATGAAAGACCTGGGATACGGGGAGCAATCATGCCTGCTGCAGATTACCCACGTCTCCCGCTCTCAGCCAGGGCAATTTCCAAGCCCCCCCAAATGGTACCCTGCTCCAGCATGTGGTTCTAATCTGTTCATGTGTTCCTTGGTTGATCCTTGGTGGTCCGTCTCTGCACATACCTACCAAGTGCTCGTTCTCTCTCTCTCTCTCTCTCTCTCTCTCTCTCTCTCCCTCTCCCTCCCTCATCCACCCACCATTTTTCTTTCTGCCCCACCAGTAAAGTCACTCTGATTTGACAGGGGCCATAATGTCATACAGCTCCCTTTACTTATCGTGTGTTCTCCACTCTCAGGAGGGTCAGGGTGCCATGTTAACCACTACTGCTTCTCAAAACTCTATTGTTTGTCATGGCATTCATAGCTTTTCCTTATGCAAGTAATGGAGTCCCAGTAACATGCCATTTTCCTACAGTTTTAGGTCACTGAGTAGCTACTTTTGTTCTCTCTTGTATATCTAGAGACTAATTTCCAGAACAGTCTTGGAAAGCACAAATCATTTACATCTATGTATTTCACACAAAGGGCACTCATAATAAAACTTAAACAAAAAAGAACTTTACAGCTGACACACAAAAGCGCTAAGATAAAAAAGTGTACACACTTTTAACCTCTCACGGCGTCCCATTGGCAGTGACCATCTGCAAAGACTCGAACAACCCCAAGACACCTGCGACAAGAGCATGGAATGTTTTTGTGTACTTATCTTGTTATTCCAAACAAGACAGAGGAGTGAGATGCACGCTCGTCAGAGGTCAGGTCTCTATGTATGAGTGGAACGCAGAATACAAACAGTGTTAACCTCACCCTGTCACAAGCCGATGTCTGTTTGTAAATACCTGTTTGTGGTTGTTCACACCTCATCACGCCTCCAGATATTGGACAACTGCCCTGAGATGCATCAAGATTTCAACAATGCCTAATGCTGACATAGAGGGCCAGTGTTTAATGTGCAGGGTCCTGATTTCAAGGGCTCTGAAACAGTGATGTGCTACTGCTGTCTGATTAAAATTTACTTTTGAAACATACTGGTTCATAACACTGATGGATGACAGAACTCACTTAGTGCTCACATTAGAAACCGGCATCACAAATTGTTCGTGATTTTGATGACTGTGTACAAACAGGTTACATATGCAGTCCGTCTTTGAAATTTCAATGGAAAAAAGGTAAAGGGAAAAAATAAACACCAAAACAAAGAGGTTATCGGTGCTTTTAATTCATGTGCTCATTTGTTTTTGGGTACCTGTGAGTTTTACAGTAATAGAAAGAGAACAAACATGTTATCAAGTACTTTTACTTCAATATAAACCAGATTTTGTACTTAAGCTGCTTGCAGGCATTTAAACAGACCGTACAACAGGAGAGCCACATGGTGACCACTGAACCTTTGGAGGACAGATAGACCAGATAGCACTTTTCCTTCTCTTTATGTTGCCTGATCATGTTAAAGCATATCATTGATATTGAAATCTGTTTTACCTAAATTGTGCAAACTCAGTTTTACTTGGCTCTATCAAAGGTTTGAGATGTTCTGGTTCCTTACATAGATTCAAAGAAATTTTGTATTTACTTTATCTAAAACGAGAGCAAAAGTAACGGCACCCATGGATGGCAAAACCAGTGGATTAATGTCTGTTATTTGAGCGAGAATGAGATAGAGAGAGAGAGAGAGAGAGAGAGAGAGGAAGAGAGAGGGAGAGAGATGACAGATTGTGGGCTATTCAGATAAATGTGAACCAGAGCCCCACACATGGTCATCAGCCTCAGCAGCGGATTTATGCCTGTACTGCTCCCCTGAGCTCTGCCACAGCTGATGCCTGCTTTGGACAGAGACGGCCAAAGGCTCTTCTTCAGCTGTACCTGATTTGAGGTAACCTTTTGTACTTTCACAAGGACTCCTCTAAAGAAAGCAGTCTGCCCTGCTTGACAACATCTGCAGGCCTGCTGTGAAATTCTGGCAAAAAAAAAAGGGCAGCTATCATCTTCTCTCGTCTGTCTTCTAACATCGATTCTCTTCACCTACCTCATCCATTCTCTTCTATCTACCTTTTTCTTTGTCTTCTCTCTCCTCTCCTCTCTGGTTTCCTCTCTCCCTTTTTCCTCCGTCATCTTTAATTCCCTGTTGTTCTTGTGCTGGGAGTGCACTGTCCGACTTTTAAAATGATGGGATCCATCACACTGTGCAGTTGCTTTTCCTGAAATTGCAGTGGAACAGTGACTTTGACTCTGAAGCAACATCAGCAGAAATGTCTTTGAGCGAGCAGCATCAACAGCCATAGTTTATGTCAATATCATGAGGACAAAATGTGTTTCTATTAGTTATTGAAATATGTCCATTGGAAATCATATCCTATTACCTGTCTTAGTCCATTTGGAATAAAAATTCATTGTAAACAGGTTGTAGACAAACACAAAGGAAATCACTGCATGTTGTCGATCTTGTCGTGCTTTGTGACTTCTGATGCTGCAAAATCTTACGATTTTTGCAGTGATTCATACAATCCATTGGAGTGTCCTATGGTTCCTAAATTGCAGGGCTTCAAACCAGATTTTTTTTTTTCAATCGGTTCGTTCCGAGAAGAATCGGTATTGTAACATTTCCGGTTTTGCGTTCCACCTTAAAATTATCGTTCCCAAACCAGAAAGAACCAAATGAAATACCGGTTAATAACGTTCCATGTAGGGCTGCATGACATGACAATATGTATCTTTTGGACAGTTTTAAAATTTCCATTGATAGATATTTTACTCCATACTCTCTACTGCTATTGCATCTAATTGCATCACAAAAACGCATTGCATCACTAACTAGGAGAGCTATAGTCCAATCTGTCCTTGAGCCAAAATTCGCTGTGGTTTCTCGGTCATTTGATTGGTTTGTGACCGTTGTCAATCACAAACGTTTAAATGGCAAAAAGGAGAAACTACAGTATATGTCATTTTAAGGCCACAGTTTACAAACTTTCTAATAGGCTACGCAGGGCACATTACGTTTAGCCTGCTAGCTAGCTGTTTCCAACATTAGTTCTCTTTGCATGGTAGCCTATCTATCAAACACCGATGACGCTGATGTCTAAGACCAACATTTTATGAGGTGCACAGCATAATATTTACCTCCTCTGGTTGCAAATAGGGACACCACACCACATTTGACTTTCACACCATATCTCCACCTGCCACCAGTAAATGTATGGCATTAGGGACGTTCAGAGGAACACAGGAAGTAAACTCCGCACCAAAGTTATTGCAAGCAGAAAATATTTGAATTTGTTGTAATTAATGAAAGAATGAAAAATAACGTTATTAACCAGTTAACATTATGTCAAATAAATGTTTCTGTTCCAGAACACTAAAAAATATAAAGTTTCTGGTTTCGTTTTTTGTTCTTGGCGGAATATCGATTGTTTCTGGTTTCGGTTTTGTTCCTTGAACCGGTTCAAAGCCTTGCTAAATTGTGAAAAAAACCAAAACTCTGTAATCCTAGCATTTGTTCCTTCTTCTCTTCTCTTCTCTTCTCTTCTCTTCTCTTCTCTTCTCTTCTCTTCTCTTCTCTTCTCTTCTCGACTGACTCCATGGTCTAGTTGTTCTTTTCTATGCTGTAAGATTTAGAAACAGTGCAGACTCCCACAGTCTCTATCCAAACTGTCATGACCTGCTGTCCGCCACTACTTATTGGAGTTCACAATCTGCTCCCTTATAAATGTGTGGTCAAGTCACAGCACAATCTGTTTCCTGGACATGGACTTTGTCAAGCTGAACTGGGGGACTTTTTAAAAAGTGACAGATTCCATTTACCACCAAGACAACCATGTCTTAATTCATTACAGCATGCATTTTTTCATCATGTTAACTTGTCTGAGACCCTTGTCTGGCTTCACATCAGTTGAGGTTTGTCTTTCTTCTCAGATCCTTTGACATGGAACTCTAGCTGTGAATGTTAACTGTAATCATCTCACCAGCTGACTGTCTTGGCAGAGCACCTACAACATGATGAGGTCATGCCCAGCCACACACTGACACCCATGAGAATTCCTAGTTAAACTTGGTGGGCAAATATTCTCTGATGTGTTTGGCCTCTAATAGGAACTGTTCTGGGTTATCCTCATGTCTCCCTAAAACTCCAATGTTCGCTTTCCACAATTCTCAGGAACCCCGAACTCACCCTACACTCCACTCCCCACTCCCCACACCTCCTCCTCGAGCTCCCACACCTATATAAATCACCAGCAGCCAGGTGGTACGATTTTCGCATCTTGACGTTTGTTTCTTTTCGCCCGCCAACTGTCTCTCTCTCTCTCTCTCACACACACACACACACACACACACACATGCACGCACAACATGGAGTGCTTTCATACTGGCTACATTTAAGGAAAGTGGTGGGAGGGCTGTGGTTGCAAAGGGGTGGTAGGGACTCACCAACCTACACATGAGTTAACTCCATACAGACACATTCCTAAATTTAGTCTGCCTGCCCTCCAGGATAAGGCCCTCCTGAATCACAGCTGTAAAAATTTTATGGATTTGTCAACCGCGGTTTGATGTCAAAGAATCTGAAAGGGAGAAATGGTCACGTAATGATGGTTGCCAATTTAACGCAGTTTACTGAAAACCCCACAGGGAGTATTTATTTATCTGTAACCTTGTTTGTTTGTGGTTCAAAAACTTCACACAAACACTCTCGTACTGAATCTTACTGAAGAGAAATGGATGGAGCTCGTCATTCACCACGCTTTCCTTAACTGCAGTACTATATTTTATGTATCTATGTTTCTTGAAAACTGTAGGAACTGAATACTTAAAGCTGAGGCTTATGAATGTTACGCTTCTAATCTTCTGAGGTAAACACATTAAGATGTTTGCATAGACCTAAGAAGCAACTGCACACAAACCTTCTGCAGCTAAGTCTGAAAAACAGCCAGTATCTATTATCACATTAATATTACATGGAATCCAGTTCAATGGTGAGAGGTTTTATTTGGGAGATTGCTCCATTAGTTTACAAAGACTGTGTTCAGTCAAGAAGAGGTTAATCACGTATCCATGAAGCCTTCTCTTCACCCCTAACCCAGATCTCCCTCAAATCCAAAAAGTTGCTGCACCATGCGCTGTACAGTCGTCACGACTGGAAAAGAGCATCCAGATGTATGCTGGCGTGCAAGTGGCCCACAGCCCCACAGCGACTTAGTTCTAATCAGGGGTGCGTTCATTTTGTTTTTGGAAGCACCTCAGGCTTGGGGTGGGGGTTGGTGGGGGTCAGGAAGCCTGGATTTACAGAGCGTGAGCCCTTCAAAGTGTCCCCTCTTACCAGTACCTCCACCCCTCCACCCCACAAACTCTATCTCCACCAGTCCCCTCCTGAACTAAGAGGCCACTGCTGATAGTCATCTCCTTCCTTTGGGAAGTGCCCTTCTTTGGCTTTGCAATGCCCTCACAACCCAATAGGTTCCTGGGACCATTTATACTCCAATTAGGTACACTTGAAAATACTGATATCTTTTGCTTTAACATTTTTGGGGTGATGTTTTTTTCTTGCTGGGGTGACTAAGCTACACTATATTGTATAAACAATGACTTTGACATGATTGCACAAACTTATACTCATGTAATACATCATTATAGAATCCATCACTAGAAACCTTGAATCATTAATCCAAATGTCAAAAAAAAAACAAAAAAAAACCCCCAAACCGAAACAAAGCAAAACAAAACAGGTCATTGTTAAAAAACAGAACTGAATTTTGTGTACCACGTACAATGTCTGGAATTCTTTCATGAGCATTACACTCACATTTTGTTTGACCAGAACACCATAGTCCACAGCCAAATCTCTATTGCACTTTGAAAATGTTTGCTGTTTAAGTTCATTGCAAATAGTATGTCTACATTTATTCAGTCTCCTGAGATTTAAACAGCACTTTAGATTATTAACATATCTAAAGCAATTTGTATCAAGTTTTAAGATCTATCAGTTCTGATATATATCTTACGTTTTCACAGTTAGATTACAGAAAACTGATTGCTGGGGTATACACCCCTACTGAGAATAAATTTACTAAATTAAGGTTTTATTTCTTTTTTTCGGAGAACATATTGTTATATTTAGTATATCTGACATAAATTCACATTCCTTTAGAATGTGTGTGTGTGTGTGTTTGGGTGTGTGTTCACTGTTCATACGATGGATGAAAAAGAGAAGAAGACTGTTCAAACGCACCCACACACACACAAAATGTTGCCAGATATGAAGAACAACGTGGGACCTGTGAGGATGTTGAAAGTGATCAAAAGTTCTGTAGCAGCAATGTATTGTATTGTAGTTCTGTACTTGGTTCTATACTTGGAAGGCAACAAACCATCTATGACCTGTTACAGCTGTTTATGATAACACTTAAACATCCATCTGCTGAATGAGATTTTTTTTTTTTCAAAAATGAGAAAACAGAAAGACAGCTGGAAAAGACAGAGAGACAGACAGAAAGAGAGAGAGAGAGAGAGAGAGAGAGAGTCACTTTCAGTCTGACGTCAATTGACATGAAAAATCAAGAATAAGCAGATTTTGTCCGGTTGAATGCCACATACATGCATTTCTAATCTCAGCAGAAGGCTTTCAAAGCCAATCCTCTTCAGCAGTATAACTGTCATTACAACATCATAATGTAGATATATGACCACAGATGAACTCCAATGATCAGGACTTTGTGATATTTCACAAGTTGTGCAACCAAGTGCTGACAAGCTGTCTGGACTTATTTGCCAAACTCAAAGATGTCAAAGTCATCTTAGATGAATAAATGAAAAAAAAAGTAGTTTGTACACAGATAGATATATTTTAGAAACACTCCAGAGATACAATGCAAATGTAATGAAAATGAATGATCGTCCTCATGGATTTTTCTTTTGGGTAACTTTCAAGCACTGCCTTGTGCAACTGGTTGGATATTTTGCGAGGAATTTTCTACTTGTACTACTTGCAATGAAAGCTGTTTTCTGACTGCTTTCAGTAATGCAAGTTTTTGCTTCATGTAGCTTAGACATGGGTATAGCAGGAACAAGGTATTTTTGCACTGATGTCAGTTACATTTTTAACCATTGCTGTAAATCTTCCACTTTTCTATGTGATGTAACCCTATGAGTTGTGCAGAAAGCAATGAAAGGAACTCTTTTCTCATTTTCACATCAGTATTCATCTTCCAGAACATTTCCATAGATATTACCCTCACGATGGAGACCTATGGTAAATTATGTTGAACAAGCACTATGGCGTCTGCTGGAAATAGCCAATATATCACGACTTTATAAACAAAACTTCACCCAAAATGTCTCTCAGCAGCACTTAAATGGACATTTACAATTTGTTAGTGTACAGCTGTTTGCACACTGGGTGGAAAAAAAAAGCCTATCAGTCTATTTTCTACTGAAAATAGTTCAGTTCATCCAAACTTAGCTCAGATCATCTTAACCATTCTGAGTTTATGGTAGTAAATAAAATCTTGCTTTCACACCAGAATCACTCTGTTGTTGCTTTTATCATTTGTATTAACACATACTGCAACCAGTTTAGCTTGAGTGACAGGCCACTGCAATGTACTTTCACACTGAGGAGATAGCTCATCAGAGCTATCAGAGCTTTCTTCTGCACTCTGGGCTGTACAGTAGGGCAGCATGGCTATTCAGCACTGCTCTCGTGTCAAATGAAATGCAAAACAGTTTGCTATCTCTTTGCATCAAGTGGCTTAAAAGTCCTTATTCAGATGTGAATTAGCAGCATTCCTGGAGTGTAATAGGGCCATTAGACTGACCCTCTACCACTCTGATAAGATCTTGGCATTCCCCAAGACCAATCATTACCTTGTTCCCCTAGTCATTATATCCACCATTACGTCAATTGTTGGCAATAGCGCAGCTGCAGTCATTACTGTAGCTCCAAACATCTCCATCTGATCAGAGACAGGAGAACTCATTGGATACTTAATGACAGACAAAATACACACACACACACTGTATAGCCAGGTGGTGAACTGATGTAAGCAGGTGGAACGACACATACACATACACACACATGTACGCACATATACATACGACAGAAAAACAGATAAAAAAAAATGAGAGCAACTTAAGGCTCAAAAGGCAAAAAAAGAAAAACAAGAGAAAGCAATTAGGTGTATCTCCCTTTATTATTTCCCACCCTATTGTTTCCTCATTGGCATGCAATGTGAAACCTCTTCAGCCATTCCAGTGACTAACTGAGATTGACAAACAGCATGGGCATATGATCAGTTGTCATTTGCATCTCTGTCACTGGATATCTCAGAATCGATTGGTGTGCATACATTGAGGTGACTCTTTAGGTCTTGGGTGGTGTGTCACATGTACGTGTGCTCACGTTCTTTTGGAATGTAAACTTGCCTCGAGGGCCTCCCATCCGAGCATCCACAATCTCAAGTGTGTGTCAAGATGCTCTCTATCTCTGCATTTTCTTTATGTGGTGTGTCAAGCTTAACGCAGTTCCTCTGCAACACGGGACGCCGGTCTCATATGGGGTGCCAAACATGACAAAAAGAATTCGCCAGTTTTCTTTTCTTTATCTTATGTTAGCTAAATGTCAAAATTCAAGTTACATTTATGCCAAAACGCGGCTTTCTAAGATTTATTACTGTCTGAAGTATAAATGTATTTCTATTGAAATTACTTAATATTTAAAATGATATTAAAGCGAAATGCAACATTTAATATGTATCATAGGCATTTTTCAACATTTGATAGACGGTTTTCCACATTGACGAATTTCTGTCGGCTTTGTCATGTTCATGTAGCTTTTAGTCTGTAAGGCATACTTTACAGCAAAATACACCTCCAAAACAGTACGCACAATATAGTTGGCTAGTGTTAGCTGTTAGAGCTAATCCAGACCGTCAGCATATTGTATTCACAAGTGCTGACCTGCAACCAGCACACTGCTGCTGTTCCCCATGCTCAGTGAGTTACTTAACCACTGGAACCATAGCGACAAAATTAAACAACCTCTACCTGTACCCATTGGTAAATGCTTTTATCATTTCATACATTACTTAGATAGAGGGGGGGAAAGATTTCCACACTAATAAATGATCTAATAAATCCTGAAGGGAATTCAGAAATTTATTACATGAGAAAAATTTTAAAATGTGAAAGAAAGTCACATGGGACACAAGCTGTCAACATACAAATAGCTGAGATGTAAAAATACATATAGTGAAGATTTCTGGGTAGCCTATTAAACATTACACATCAGGTTCTGTTCAGATAAGGATAAGAACCATCTTTCACCAAAACGACACATAACTGTTACCAAGATCAATTCAACAAATAGCACTGTCTCAGGATAGCTGTCCTGTAAGATAGCTGTAATAGAGGAGTATGTTCCCAGGCTGAAACAGAAGTCTTTGTTCTGTATTGTTGTGGTTGCACAATGGCTTTACAACACGTTCATGTTTCGAATGCCAGATTATTATATCCAGACATGAACAGGATTGCAAATGCTAGATAGATAGATTATTAACTGATTACCCAGTTATTGCTGATCTGTTGCACAGGTGAACACATTCCCCCATATATTAAATGAGAAAATTCTCACTTTTAATTCTCACTTTTAAATCTTTAAAAAGATGTATTACACATTTATCAGATGCAGAAAACTTTTTATACCTTATTAAACATGAGGGAAAAAATTAAAATTTCTTAAATGTTGAAAAATATATACATGTATGCATATATACATTAGTTAAATATGCAACTTTTTCACATTTGTTCTTTTTTTTTTAACATGTGTAGAAGCATGTGCATTAAATGGTCACATACATTACATACTGAAACGCATTTCCAACATGAATGATGTGTTGCATTTAGGTGTAAACTGTTTACATTTAAGCCTCATATTTAAGAATATTTCAATTGTAATAAACTAAAGAAAACCTCACTTTTCTGTAACATTTCCCTCCAAAGAAGTGGTTCCAACCATTAGGTCAATATTTGAACTTAGTTAAGTGAAAATTACCATGCTGTAAAATGCTCTTGAATAAATATCGGTCAAATACGGTTAAAGGAGTGGATATCAGTCAGTTCATTGAACTGAAGAGGAACCTAAGCTAAATCAAAGTCAGAGTCATTTGAAGTCTGAACCTGCCCTTTTGCAGGCTTCATTCAGGCTGTGCGATGAATCAATTTACACTGTCTGTCAACTCCATTTACTCAATGGTCTCCTCAGCCCTGTAGTACATTCTGGACGGTCTTGTGTGAGGCATTTAGACAATGATAACAAAGAGTCCACCCCCATCCACATTCTGGCCTGCCCAGTGTGTAGTCTGACCTAGTGTGCGATGGTGTCAGTTGTGCAGTCTGGGAGGGCAGGACCCTTCTCGGACCTGTCGGTTAGACACCCCCCCCCCATCTGATTGAGCCCTACCTGAGCTAATAGATAACATTGCCTTTCCCCCCGGTCCTGCACCACAACAATACAGGAAGGAAAAACAAACCTCTCTGAGTGTTGTGGTGCTATGCCATCAAACAAACCTGACCTCCTGTCTCATCCACTCCCGTCACCTCTGCTCCCAACTCACCGTGGAGCAATCTATCCTGGGAAAGACACATCTCTTTCCCCCAACCCCCACCCCCCTGCTCACACTGTGCCTCAAACTAGCCTGTCACAGCCCATTCTAGGACCCCACTCCACCTCTACCAACTCTCAGCTATCTGGAGGACTCAAACGTCCATCCCTTGCTAGTGGTTCTGCACTCCCTTGCCCAAGAATGTTAATAGGGTGACTGAAGCAGAAGAGCCAGTCTATGTGTTGGAGAAAAACATGCCTTTGGACAGGTCACAGGCATCTCTCCAACCAAACAGTTTTGAGTGTTGTGGTTGTGAGACACAGTTTTATTCAACATATATTCACGCTGAAGTACACAAACAGCTTGATTCGGCATTACTCATGGATAACTAAGACACTTAACTCATACTAGGAAATGACTCATTTTGCTGTAAAACCATCCTACCAAGCAAAAACAAAAAAAGAAAAATATATATATATATTTGTTAATCCAACAGTGTTTCAGTTCTACTTTTCAAATGTGATATTGCTGATTCAAATAGGTTAATGGGGCTTATGTCATTGCATTGCCACTGATGGAGTTGGGTTGTCATATCAAATTCTGCTAAACATTCTACTAAAAATCTATTGGCATGTTTCATATACCATCCTTACATAGTGCAGTACCTTTGCTCTAACGCCATGAGTTACATTTACCTGAACAGTTATGTAATTCAAACAAAGATATAAAATATGTTGTTAAATGGAATAAACACAAGTAATGTTTGAAATATTTTCTTTGCAGAGGTGATAGACTCATAGCCTCACATCCAGCTGCTCAGACAGATAAACCAGATATAAAGAATTTTCATATTTATGTGTGGGTGATGTCCATTTTAAACAACCTCAGCTATGTGTGGGGGTGATGTTAACTTTCTCTTTTGCTGTTGTGAAGATCATTTCCCTGAAACAAATGAAATAGTAAAGATCCACATGACTAATATAAGCTGTGCTGAGTTCAGAAGAAATTTCTCCCAAGTACAAAAAAAAAAAACTCTTGTTTTCATAACACATGAATTCTTCACATGTCTGTATGTCTCCAGTTAGGAGTGGGTGGGGGAGTGTTTTGATGGAGAAGATACTGGGCTGTAATAGACAGAGATTGCTCAACAGGGTAGAAAAAGCAAGAGAAAACTGAAATTGCAGCTGTAGATCCATGAGTGACAGTGACAGATTAAGCGTCCAGAAGGCACAGTTTCCAGGAGGCCTGAGTTTCCACTTGGTGATAGCGATAGAAGGCAGCAGCCACACGCACGCACGCACACACACACACACACACACACACACATACACACAAACATGAACACACAGGGGCAAAAAGTTCCTAACAAGTAATTGTTACATGTATGGGCATATCATATTCTCATAAGAATGTTTGTTTATAATAGTTCTGTTATACTTGTGTTACCACAGGCTTGTGCAATAAGTGGAAGTGCAATAACCCTAAGAACTAAATGTCCTCTTTTCATTATATGTGTCTTCTGAAGGAGAGCTGCTGAGTTTTCAATGTTCTTGAACCACTTGCTTACTTGATTTGGTGAGTACAGTAACATGGCAGGCAAAATATAATCACCCAAAACTAAAGTGATGCTCCAAACACACATAAGCAAGTGTCTGATTTCTGGTTTCACTCTGCTGCTGATTGGGAGTCATCTTATCAGAAAAGGCATTTGGCTAAATTTTAAACAATTTATTTAACTTTCTTTCTTTTTTTCCCCTTCTTTTGTTTTCGTTTTTTTTTTTTTTTTTTTTTTTCGGCAGTTTGTAATGAAAATTCACAACCGCATTTAAATCACAGGCACAGTTTCTTGGATCAGTGACACACACAATAAATCTAAGTATATTTTAACCAAACCACACATAGTCATTTTCATTATGTAAAAGAGGGAAATGGACTCTACATGACATTCTTATTTTACTGCGGTAGTTCTAACTCCTCTGACACAAATATTTTTGTTTTATGCTCTTAGTCTCTTATCTGGTTCATGCTTAATTGACCTTAGCACGGACAATAAAACATTCAACATGGACTCAGTGAAGTTGTCAGGGTCCCCACATTGAGGGTTAATGTATCCGTGTCCTCTAAATTACTACAATAAACATAGATCTATTGGATATTTCATATTATTTTCATGCTGTTATCTTGTAATGTCTTTTTTTGTGTCATAAAATTTCATGTAGTGCCTTTTTATACTTGTGCACACAGGAGGGGGCATGAAAGAGAAAAAGAGAAAAGTAGATTTCACACTGTTTTTGATTAACAGAGCTGAGAATCAAATCAGAGTAAAGTTTGAGCAAATGACACATTGATAGTTGTGGAAGGTTTAGGCTCCTTAACTCACTTTATTCTATGTCCTGGTTCCTATTCGGATTCTCAGAAAACCAGACACTGGGCCAGTAACTAAGAGAGGTTGCTCTCCCCATAAATATATCAGGAATACATCAGGAACATCGTAGTGACATGCCCAACTAACACTTTAATGCTTCTAATACCAAATTTATTATGAGATATTCTGATATCCTATTAACATGATACCTTTGGCTTGCATCCTCAATAAAAATTCATATGTGTGTAATATATCCATCTAGTTCCAATGGCAATCATTTCCTATAGTGGATTTGGTGTTGAACGGTAATTTGAGTGACGAACAGTAATTTTTACCCAGAACGTAAACTGTGACTGACAAGACGTGCCAAAAACATAGTGAAAATAGTTGACGCATATGGGTCCATTCTGTGCACAGGTATTCCTCTTTGAGGCGAAGTGAAAGAAAAGAAAAGGAGAAAGTCATGCAGTAGGTGGTCAAGAGTCTGTTTTGAGGTAGGAACAAAGCTGAAACCTCGCTATCAGACTTTCTTTTCATATGTCTACGTACAGCTGTTAGGGAAGACATGACTGCCTCCTCTCATTTCCAGAGCAAAGATACCTCTAAGCCTCAGCTGTGTGTGCATGTGGGCCATGAGGTGAGCAAGGGGGGAGGGGGATAATACCCTCACCCCTCCGACATCAAAGAGAGGCCTAGGATCTGTCACGTTACAATTCCCCTTGAAGTGTAAGAGCAAGTCTCATAGGTTTTGTTTGGATCAAAGAGAGGTAATATTTCCAAAAGCCCAGGTCATGGGAAACACATTGAACCTCCTCAGGAGAGAGACAGTTTACCTGTTGGAAAAGATTTTTTGGTGTAAAAAAAAAAAAAAAAAAGATTATTTATTGACTGATTTTGTTTTCCTCAGTTTGTGAGAAATAGGATTTAGTTTGAATAGGGCAAGAGGGAAGATATTCTTTGGTCTCTGTGGAGTAAACACCTTATAGTGCTCCTAACTGTGTTTACAAGTTAGTATGGGGGCAGCTGGGGTCGAGAATGGGGGGATGCGGATGGGGCCTCTGGGGAGAGAGAAAGAGAGAGAGAGAGAGAGAGAGAGAGAGAGAGAGAGAGAGAGAGAGGAAAGATAGAAGAGCAGAGAGAGCAGCAAGAGTGTGAGGTGACTGGCTTTTTGGGAGAGAGAATAAACATAAACACACTGAGGACACTGACGTTAGTCACCCCAGAGATCAAAGAGCAGAGTCTGCTAAGCTGTGAGTGGCCATGAAGCTTTCTCGTTTTCTCTTTTTCACTCTCTCTCTCTCTCTCTCTCTCTCTCTCTGTCTCTGTTTCTCTCTCTCTCTCTCTCCCATACACATAATGGTAAAGCAGTGACAAGAGAAAAATATTCTAGGGTAAACAGTGTAGTGCGATGAGAATTCTTTACAGGGGAATTCACACTCAAATTTGTTCCAGTTTGTGCTTCAGTGTCGCTCGGGATGTTTAAGTTCTAATCCCCGTGGGAAGAGAACTCTTACACTGGGATTTAAGAGACTACCAGGCCATTGATGGGGGGTGAAAAACACTGCTGGGTCTGCTGCTGAATCCCTGTTAAGCTAAACCAGGATCAGCCAAAGTCGAGCAAATTGAAACAGTCACATTTCATACCTGGAACAGGAACCAGGGTGGTCAAGTCAGCCAAATCGAAAAGTTGCAATTTTTGACCATTAAATGGAAACCTCAGTACGTCACGTCTGAACCTAATGACACAAAACCAAAACTGAAAGGTCAAGGAAGGGCAAAGAAGAATTGGAACTGCTCAACAAACACCTGCAGGCGTAACATGACGATGTGCGTCACTCAGATTGCAGTTTGGAGCTGCTTTGAATGAACTTTGTTGGTTATCCAGGAGTCATGCAGCGATTCACCTCCACTGCTCTCATTGTTCTCCCCACTGACGCTTATATTCACCCTCTCTTCCCCTCCAACGTCATCCAGAGACATCTGCGGAGTCTCCAGACCAGCATATCCTATTTAGCAATAGCAAGAACAAACTCTCAGAGAGAAGATCAGCAGGTTGTAAAAGGTTCCTCGAATTTGCTTCTGGCAACTTCTGACCTCCTACTGACTTAGAAAGGAGAAGCGTGAAAGAATCTGAAGATGCGTTATTATGTCCCAGTGGGGTGTTACACAAGCCTGGGGATGATGAGCCTGGAGTTTGGGAGCAGGATGGGTGGGTGGAGAGGAGATATGGCATTCTCTACTCCGGTTAAAGACCCCACTGGATCCCACTCATCTCCGAGCAAATTAGTTCTGGGACATTAAAATGAAGTTGGAGGGATTGACCTCACCGTCCTCTCTGTATGGAGTATCAAGACATCTTCTCTCTTTCTCTCCCAATCCCCAGTTCCAGAGCAAGCCTGTTTTGTTCATCATCATGAGGCTCAGGGGTGGCCCCCGGACATTTATTAGCTTCTAAGCAATGATCCACATCATGCCTTATCAGTTAAAGGGACAGTTTCTCAAACTTACGAGAGAGAGAGGTGAGAGGTACATTTTAGTGCTGATCTGATCCTGACAAATTTGAAAATGCCAAATTCTTTGCTTCGCAGAGAATTTGTGAAAAAGCGCAAATCAGGGACTACAAATCACAAGCAGTTTGTGTAAGTCCATATAGATGACTTAATGGTAAATACAATAAAAACACCTGTTTGTGACTAACTGTTAATATGATATTACTGGCGCCCCTTACAGCCATACAGCGAACAGTCAACATCTACAGTAACTCACTTGAGATGTAACTGTGTTCCTCCCTGGTGAAACCCAGCACAAACCTGTCCACTTCCATTCACTATAACAAGAGAGACACCTGCTGGCGTAACCCAGGAAGAATTTGTCGTGAGGGAAACCCTTACCACATGAGCAAGACAGCCCCCTGTCAATACAAATGGGGAGTACAATGTCAAAAGTGGCTGTAAAGTAACCATGTTGCTAGTACCTAAATGATATGTTCATCATTTGAAAACATGAGAATGACAAAAAAAGAAGAAGATGAAATAACAACAAGCTGTCTGCGTTGTGCTTTTGGGTGAAACCATTTGTACATCATTTCGGTTGATACACTAGGCTCCACAGGGGAGTCACCTGGATTTGAAATTATGGAACCACATGGCTGGTTAATTACTTATGTGCAACTTGGCATAGTAAGAGTTTCTCCACATACAGTGGATGACAATGAAATACAATGCACCTACCTGTAAAATCAGAGATCCTACTAAGGCACATTTTGATTGAGACACAGTGTACAGTGTTTTGCTGACCCGTTTCTGTGGTCTTAAAATTGTACAGGGGGCTTGGTTTGTTTGGCATTGTAAAATTCCTTCAAAGGTCTTCATCTGCTACTAGTGCTGACAACATGAGTTATGTCCTTTTAAATGAAAATTAATTGATAATGGGTACATATGGTGCTGTCCTTGGTGCTGAATGTGAGTGATTCATCTGCACACATCCACTCAATCACCCAGTGATTTCAGTATCAGATGATGCTCCAGCACACAGGAACAGATAATGTCATGTGTGGTGGAGGTAACAAGAAACTTAAACTGATTAAATACAATCAGTCCCTTATCTGAAATGGTTGTCTTCATCTTTGATTAGTCAAAACATTAACGCTTAACATCATGATTGCACCTAGCTAAAACCTAGCTAACACCAGTATCATATAACAAGATCTGCTTTGATAAATGCACCTAATAATACATGAGAAGTGCAAAACTAAAAAAAAAAAAAAAGTAATAATAAAAAAAGGCAACCATGTATGGATTACATTAGTTTCAGAGTTCTAGTTTTGCTCTTCTTCTTGAGGTATTTGTTTAAAGAACTATGAAAGGAGGAAGTAGACAAATGCTGTTCACATAGGAACTGGTTGCTGTGTTAAAGCTGTACAAACCTTTAAATTACTTCTCAGAATCCTTGCCTTTTTTTCCTAACTTTCTGATGCAAAAGACATCTCCTTGACATACACATGATTTATAATCAACAAAAAAGTAATGACATGTTTTAGAGAGTCATATAATAGCTTTGCAAATAGTTTTATAATTTTACAATATACTGAATTGCATTGCTGAGTCCGCTACAGACAGACAGACAGGCAGACAGACTTGCTGGTGGTGGTAGGGGTAAGGGCAGTAAGGACTGTTTAGACATATAAAAAATAAGTATACAAAGTCGCTAAAAGGTTTTCTCATATGGGGTGCAGTTTCACTTCTTTTCCCTCTATTTTAATTTGTTAACTCAGCATTGTGGCCTGAAAGAGCATGCAGTGAAATGGGCTTGAAAAGACCAGTATCAATCTAAAGAATGTCTGAAAGAAGTAGTTTCAAATCTGCTTCACGTCTGGATTTTTATCTTGTCAGCAATGTATTCTCTTAAATAGCACCTTTCAACAATGATTAGTGCGGTTACAGCAGGGCTGCTTGAGCAGAAAACCTTATCGAAAATGAATTAAGATCCTGACACTCAAATTAGTGTGTTGAGCTTAAGAGTCTTAACCTCCCAGTTCCTAATGGACACCACTAAGCCCAGTTAGTCTCTTCTGACACAACTCTCAGAAAAACCTTAGACAAGAATGCATTCGTTACTATGGAGGAGTGTCAGCAGATCATTATGGTTGGATTTGGCAAGCTTTGCTTTAGTGCAGGAAAGGGTATTTTAACATTTTTTGCAAAAAAAAAAAAAAAAAAACCCAAAACAAACAACAACAACAACAACAAAACTAGCATACACATGCAAATATTGTGGGTGCTGCATGTTGTTGTTGTTATTGTTTTCAGCTAAAATTCGGAATTAATGAAACACCTGTTTGTAACGGTGTATTAAATGTCGGTGCTTCGAAAATATATTTAAAAGTAGAGCTTTTGAGGCCTGTTAAATTTTCTGCCCCAAATTACATACTATTGTTGGAAACTAAAGTAGATGTCAAACAGTTTAAGCCGAAACACGGAACAAGGTGTTAGATGTTTGAAGCAATAAATCAAAATGATATGTCCAACTGTTATCGATAGACAGGGAAACGACAGTAAGTAATATTGTCTCGCTGTCTCTGCATGGACCAATCAGCATCTTCTGACCTATTATGGTTATGACTGTGACAGTATTATACCCATGATGCACTGCTGATTGAGGCTGGTCCGCAAAAGCAAAGATGACCGACTTTGAGGAACCGCTCTCCGACGAGGAGAAGGTAAATGCTTTTATTTATGTTAAACATGTTTTTAAAGTTTTGTGTAATCCTTATTTTCTATAATACTAACCACCTAGTCCGCAGAAATGTAAGAACGTTGCATACGCTCCTTCTAAGCGCTGAGATTGACCAAGTTTAGCCGGCTATCGCAGCCCTAGCCAGTTAGCAAGCCAAATAGTAGCCAGCCTGTTATGGGTATGTCCCAGCCAGGTAAACAGTCACTCTCTTGTTTTTGCAAGCAAAGCAGTTACGAACTGTCCATGGAGAAGCTCGACCTTCTGTTACTTCAAACTATAATTATATTCTTGCTTATGCTTGCATGTGCAGCTGCTCAAGATGATTAGCAATCCGGTCTTTCTTTTGTGTTAAGGTATTTAAACGAACGAGCTAGTTTAGCATGTTAGCTTGCTTGCCTGTCAGAATGACTAACGGTGAAGGAAGTCACGTCAGACAGCTGCCATAAATAGTTATCCAGGTTGTGATTGCTGCTAATTTAATAACGAGCATATAGCTGCTTTCTTCTTCACGTTACATGTTTAACAACAAGGCGGACGCAGCATACAAAATATAGATGGATTTTGGTTATATTCTAGCTTGCTAAGCTAAGTTAGTTGGCTCAACATAGCTAGCTAGCTTCAGCTTCCCCAGCTGCTCTATAAGTTCGGTAGCGCCCAGTTCTGTGTTCAACTGAAGGGAGATCGCTATCACGTTCGTCAGTAATAAGCTTACGACATTTCGTCTTGTGTCTTTATTCGTAATGGACCCCGTGTTTGTAAGAGTCCTAATAATTTGTTAAACTGTTAATGTAGCTACAGAGCATTTCGACTTCCTGTTTGAAAAGTATCCTGATTCTGAAATGGGGCGTATTTGGCCGGCGATGATTAGATTTGGTGGAGCAGAAGTTGCGGTGTAGCTTCTGTGTGGAGCACATAATTAGTGTTTGTTAAATACGGTTCCTTTCAGTCACAATGGGGATCGAAACGATCGTTGAAACTACCCCTACTCTTTCGAACTAGTTGTCATGATAAAAAACCTACCGGTTCACTTTTAGGTCCCGTGTTATTGCATTTTTGTGTAGTCTCAATGAGCCAGATGCTTCATTCGCAATATAACAGTTTACTGGCACCTGAACTGGACTCGTTCAAAATTACTGCGAACATTTTGACACTATGAGCTGCAAATGAACAGTTACTCTCTGCTTGAATATTAGGTTTACGATATCACAGGAAGCCTAGGTTGAGAGGAAATAGAGTGTAAGGTGGTAGCTTTACAGGCAAAGTAAATGCCACTGGCAGTCAGTGCCATTGAATTTGACAATGCACAGTACGTGCTGTTGACAAGGGTGTGTTGATGTGTCATTCTTGCCTTCTTTGTCTTTCACCTTCAGGCTGTTGTGAAATACCTTTCACTGCTTAATTCATGCACCAGTGCCAGCGTCCTGAAGTTCAGACATCATAATGATTATTTCCATGATTTAAACCGGTTTGACTGCAATTCCTTATTTGTCAAACTTAAAGATAGCTAATCGCAACGTTAACGTCTATTTCTCACACCTGCACTTTTTCAGTTGCTCTTTGTGTTTGCTCTGTGAGAGAGGAAATATGTAGGTGCCATTACTGAGATTTCCGCAGTCACTGGAAAATCTGCAGCTTAAACAGGAGAAGCAGAATGCGCTCCTTTAATACATTGTTAGCAAATCTAATTTTGTAACCTGATGCTCAGCGACACCAGCAGTAACCTTCAGGCAGTCTTGTCCTCAGTGCAAACACATCACTGATACTGACCCAGCCTGCTGCTGTTTTCCTCTGAGACCCACTGTTTCACACACACGCAAAGACTCGACGGTCTGTTTTTCAACTCTGCCAAACCATATCCATTCATAATGGCCATTTATGCTACACAATTTAAAAGAAAACTATTGATTGGCAAAATCCTGCTCAGATGTTCTGTCTTTTTGCCAGTAATCGAAACCCTGTTCTTATATCCGCTCTGAGAGTTAACTTAAGAAAGTCTCTCGATCAGTTGTTGTGCTTTGTTACTAAGGTGACCTACTCTTCTACAGGTCCGTATAGCAGCCAACTTCGTGACCCATGCTCCCCCTGGCGAATTCAATGAAGTCTTCAATGGTGAGCCATCGGTTATCCCATAAATGTCTTTATGTGACCTCAGATTGACGTTTCCATCTAGGGACTTATTTTATGTGTGCGTGTTAAGTACAGAAGCTGACAGTAACTTAAGGAAAAGAGAATGACCAGAGTATGTTTATGTTTTCTAGATGTACGACTTCTCCTCAACAACGACAACCTCCTCAGGGAGGGGGCAGCACAGTGAGTTGTCTACATATATATGTGTCTTTGTCTCAGATTCCTCAGTCGGTAAAGAAATATATGTTAGAGATTCTGGGGAGCAGCTACCATGAATTGTATATTACTGCAGGGCTACGGCTTATTTTTAGCTGTTAATCTTAAGTCTTGCAAAACACCCTCTTGATTATCAGCCACAGATACCTGAAATATATTGCCTACAGTTGTACTATCTTATTTTCATAATCTTTCACAATCATTACCACAAATTACCCGTAACAAAGGAGATTAGCCGTCTGCCAAAAGAGGAAACATGTACGCTGTTTGCTTATAAAATAGCTACAGACTGCTGCTGTTTCAAGTGAATTTTCTCCGAGATGCAGACAACTAGAATTTACCAGAGCTTCTTTTTAATTTACCAGAGCGTTATTTTAAATTTCTCTTTTGTCTCGTTCTGTAACAGTGCCTTTGCCCAGTACAACATGGATCAGTTCACCCCTGCCAAACTTGAAGGTTTCGAAGAGTCGGTAAGAATCCCTGTCATGTGCTTCTGTAGGGAAGGGAAGCAAACATACACACTATAAGGGCTGTCACTTAAGAAGATTGCAAATTAAGATAAAACTGATCGCCTTGTTCTCTTGTACATGTTGACCTTTACCATATTTCCTCCTGTGCAGTGACTGAATGCATTCGACCTCAGACCTTATTATTATTATTATCTTTTTTTTTTTTTTTAACACACACGTACAAAAGGCTCTTCCACTTTAGATCAGTATCATTACTGTCACTGTGTGACACTGTCAAGGACAGCAAAACTTGTTTACATTATATGTCACACAGATACATTGCTTAATCCACATTATACCAGAATGGAATAAAATTACAGAGAGGATTTGTAGAAAAAACAACACTGGGCATTACTTATAGAAGGTAATGCTGTTCAGATGGCTTAAACCTCTGCCTGTTATCAGAAGAGTAAAAAAATTACACTCTCATGAACATATTTAAAGACTCGTCAAATTCTGAGAGAAACTGTTACAATGTTTGAACGTTGTTGTAATGGGTATGTTTTGGCGTTTCTTCTCCGTATCATCAGGTCCTCATTACGGAGCATGGGGACTTGGGCCAGGGTCGGTACTTTGACCCTCGTAACCGGCTGTCGTTTCGCTTTGACCACCTGAGGAAGGAGGCGAGCGATCCGCAGCCTTACGAGGGCGAGGCTGCTCTTCGATCCTGGAGGGACGCCTGCGACGAAGCGCTCAAAGCTTACGTCAAAGAGCACTACCCCACTGGAGTCTGCACGGTACCCAAACAGCCTCCTGTCCACGTCTCTTCCCCAGCTACTTGTTTTTACAGCTTTGCCAGCAAAACATCCAAAATCAAGCAGGATTCTAACAGACTAATTACTGGAATGAACATGCAACTTTGTAAATGTGAATATGGAATTAGAGGTCTGTAATCAGTGGAAATGACTGGCGTCATAATGAGGTCGATCTGCCTTGATTAGCGAAACCAGGTTAAAGATGAGGTCTGGGAATATTTCGGTGTTTGTTTTTCCTTGGATTGTAGTTATCTGAATCCACAGCTGCCCCCAGCCAATTGACTCCCTCATTGGTTTTGACTTAAAAGATCTAAATCTAATCAAAGTGGCTGAAACTGCTCTTTGCCATCTCTCCAGTCTGTTTTGCCTCTCTCGTCTGGTTGAGTTGAAGCAGAGTTTTGGAGCCATGGATTGGACATTGGGTCATACAGTGGATGCTTTGTCTGACCGCCATATTTCTAGAAATGCCGAAGTGTCATGCCAGATATAGGTGGTATTATTATTAGACTGTTCGAATCTGTCCAATCAAAATGAACTTGTTCTGTGTAGGTATACGGGAAGACAGTTGATGGTCAACAGACTATCATCGCCTGCATCGAGGGCCACCAGTTTCAGCCTAAAAACTTTTGGTGAGTCACTCAAATCAGTTGTTCATGTAAGCATGTCTCACGTTATGACAGATTATTTGTGGGTTTGTGTGGATGACACTAAATTTATGCATTATAAACTTTTTATGTTTTATCATGGTGTTTCTCTACCCAGTCCTCAAGACGTGCTTATTTGTGTTTTTATACTTTATGACCAGTTTTCTAAATATGTATAGGCTCTTTGATTTGGTTCACTTTCTCCATGTAGAACAAAGTGTGAGGGGAAGAATGCACTCGTATGAGGGGAAGTGAATAAAGCTGGTTTATATTCTCTCTGTAGGAATGGACGTTGCAGGTCAGAATGGAAGTTTACCATCAACCAGTCTACAGCTCAGGTGGTAGGAGTGCTCAAGATCCAGGTGTGTGTTTACACCAGTCTGCTGCCTGGTACCATTAGACTCATATACTTCATCACGCATATGGCAAACATTTGCATTTGGTACAGTCCTTGCTGAATCCATTAAATTTGGTTTACGAAACCATTAACTGTGCCTACAGTGGCAGCTGAACTTGTGCACATTAGTTGAGCAGTTTTGTTGTGATTTTAGGGAAGAAAGTCTGTAATTTGAGAGAAAACCTATTTGAATTTTTTCTCAGGTGCATTATTATGAAGATGGCAATGTGCAGCTTGTGAGCCATAAGGAAGTGGAGGAATCGATCGTAGTGTCTGTGAGTGTTTTCCTTAATGCTTATTATACAGCTTCACTTACCTTCCTATGTCTGCTCAGCTCTCCACTGTGTCTTTAATAACATACTTTTTTTTATTCATTTAATATGTCCTTGAGATGGATAAATATTTCCATCTCAATTCAGATGATCTGTGTGTGAACTGTGAGATGATATACTGTCATTACTGCTCATAACACGTTTCAAGTTTCTGGGTTAATTTTTTTACCCCTTAGAATGAGACCCAGACTGCCAAGGAATTTGTAAAAATCATTGAAAACGCAGAAAACGATTACCAGGTAAGGTGTCTGAGTTACCTTTTGCGTTCGCATTTGTCACAACCTTTTTATGACAGTTTGTTGCACATGTGTATCTTATACAACACTTTCACTGGAAAAGTATGAAAAAAACACGTCTCAGATTACGTTATATTAAAGTCTGTTACCTACCTACCTACCTACGATATATCTCGATACCACTTTTTAAAGACAGCTGGAAGCAAATTACAGATAGTAAACCTGGACTGTTTACACCTTCTTTCTTCTCTCAGACGGCCATCAGTGAGAACTATCAGACCATGTCAGACACCACCTTCAAAGCCCTGCGCAGACAGCTGCCCGTCACCCGCACCAAGATCGACTGGAACAAGATCCTCAGCTACAAGATTGGAAAAGAGATGCAGAACGCCTAGAGCCCCAGCGCCGCTCCGCTCCGCCTCCGTCTCTCGCTCAGTCTGTACGAGGACGGGGCGAAAGGAACCTGGCTTGTGTGTGTGGGAAAACAGAGAGCAAACTCTCACCGCCACCCACCCCCCCCCCCCCCCCAAAAAATGTCGTGGAACTATTCTGTAAATGTTTAAAAGAGGATGTGATTCCATTCTGTTTATTGTTTCTGTCTTTGGTTTTTTTTTTTCGGTTTTAAAGGACTTTGAAGGGTCTTTGTTACGGGATGAGGGACAGACAAGATTGAAAGGCGAATTGGGATCTAAATTATCAGCAAAATCCACTTGCTATTGGTGCATTCACATGAATTCATCTTAAGATCACGGTTTAAAGCATTCAATTTCAATCCTGTATAAATGGTTTTGAAATTTGAATTTGAGGTTATTTTTCTCTGTTTTTTGTTTTGTTTTTGTTTTATTGTGAACTGCAACGATGCAGTGCTTGTGCGTGTGACAGCGTCATCCTAAGATGGCGCAGGTAACTCTGAGCACATTCATAACATAACTCCTGGCCTTGTCTTACTAGTGTTCTGCTCTTTATACCTCTGCATCTCTCTAACTGTGACTTACCACCCTGCTTAAAAAAAAGACGTCAAAGTCAACCTAAATTAGCCTGAAAGAGAAAAGGAGTAAATAACCGAACAAATTATCCTCTTTCCAATAGCAAAGTAATCCAAATGATTTTGAAGCTTCCTATTTATACATACAGATTTATATTTTACTATGCAGTCAGTCAAATCCGCGTAGCACTCAGTTACTGTTACAGGCTGTGTTGTGCATTGGTGTGTTCAACTGATCGTGCAGTGAACCTGCAGTTACTTTACAAACAGTGAAATCCAGCTCATCTATGCACTCCCTGTGATGAGCCGATCAGGTCTGTCATTATGACTGTGTCTTGCATTTACCCTAGCCCTCTTTCTACAGTGCTTTTCAATTTAATGTTCAGTTATTTGGTTTACTGCTCCCTCACCCCCTTCCACTGCTGTAAAATACACCCCTATCAAACAAATAAATTGTCCAGCTGTAACATTTTTTTTTTTTCTTTCAACCCTTGTCATGTAACCTGCCTCTTTTTGCTGATTTTAGAACATGCGGAAATATGTTACTTGGAGGTAATAAAGGATTGGCACCAAAACTCAGACTGAAATTACTCTGTGTGACAGTCTTGTGTTGAAATACTTCCTGATATTAATTTGCTGACTCATCCTGGTTTATAGAGTTGTAAATTTAAGGCTTAAGCAAAATCTTGCCCAAGGGCACATAACTGGAAGGATGGCTAACCTCATCTGGTTTTCAATTTTCACATTGATTTTATGTATATTTATTTATTCGTGCAGTATCAAGACCATAGCATGATATTTAATCAGGAAGTTATGCTAATATTATCCTCTCCACTGCACCTCATTCTGTGAAAATATATATTTGGGTAGGCCTTCAATCATTTTACATTTCGTTATCAAATTCCACCAACACATCTCCATAGGCCAAACAAATTGAAACGCTGAATGTTAAATGTATACTACCGCACTGATAGCCTTGACTAAAAATGTGGATACTGGCAAAATCACGTGATAACAATTAAAGTAGCCACAGCAAGCAAATATCTGGATATAACTTCTGGTCACAGCAATACAATGAAGCAACATGTTTTATTTTATCTACAGTGGAGTGCTAAATAAAAAGGTAATTATACATTAACCTCCCCTCCCAGAATATGACAACTTTACTCAAGCGAAGCACCAACAAGAATATTTATTAGCGCATGGAAACACATACACTGGCTACAAAATAAGGGTGTTCCGAACAGGAACCTCATGTAAAAATATATTTCAGGTTCTTTTATTTTTTTAAAGAAAAGGACTGGTTTAGTATAATGACAGCAAAAACAAATGTTTACAGTAGTAAAAATCCAACCTTACACTGGTTTCGGTGCACAAAGTACAGTATTTGATTGTGTTTCTGAGGTATAAAGAAAATATAGTTTAATGCGAAACAGATTCAACAGAGGAACTAAATAAAGGTTTAAAGCTAACAGGCCGTAAACATCATCTTAAACAACATACCCTGTTCAGAATTTGATGTCTCCCCACCCCCTCTAAGATTCCCATCCCCACTAATTAAACTGGACTAATCTGTTTTTCTCCACTGATCGCCGTGGTGAACGTGGGTGGAAGAACGACTCTGAGGAATGTCAATAAGCACGCGCCTCTCGCCGTAATGACTTAGGTGAATCTGAACTATGTAGAAACAGCGCAAAATTTTCCATCAAGGCGAGTGCGACAAACTGGACTGACAACATATAGGCCTATTACTAAACTTCGTTTCTATAGGACTACACGATATAATGATCCGTATGAACATATCCTGAGCAAATGTTCAGACGACTTAATATTTTTATGTGCTCTCAGCCAAGTCATCAAACAGTTAGACTCATCCCTTTTTACCGTCTACTTACTATCTACAATATCCCATGGTCGACAAAAATGACACTAAATTCACATGGAACATGGAATTTACTGCGGTGCTTTAACAGATTTAGAAGTATGCGGCATACGTAAACATGACCTTGCTCCGCACTCACGTATCCTATCAAGAATGTAAAGTCATTTACAGACAAAAGATACAGTGAAGTTTCATGCTATTTGGTAATTAACATCTCAGAAACTGAATGAAACCTCAAAGATCGTAAGAAACAGCACGCCGATTGCCCGTTGTATCACGTAACTTATAAATTGAAGGCTAATGCCCCGACGTGGACCAAGTATGCATATTATTGCGATTGTTGGCTCTGAAGTGGACCACATTGTTAGCACAGTGACTACGTTCGACAGTGAACTCTGAAAGAGACCGTCTTGTCAGAGTGACTGTGTGTGCGCATGGGTGTTAGCTTGACAGTGTGACACCTTGTAATCCCAGTCTCGTGTTTCTGTTTGTCTAGTTAAGAGCTATCGAATCTCTGTTTTTTGTTCTCGATGCTATTCTCCTCCTTAGAAACCCGTTCAAATCCATGAATGGCCTGTACACAAGCAAAAGGTGACAGGCTGAAATATAAAACGATTCTGAAAATAATACGTTGAACATCTGTCCAACATGGCCAGAAGCACTCAGCAGATGGATAGGAATAGAAAAAGTCTTGAGACTACTGATACAGCTATGGACAGATTTTTTAAAGAACATTTTTTCTCTTTTTCTTGAGGTGTTCAAGAAAATACAGAGCAGAGACAGATGCCTCATATAAACATAGGCATCTACACAGTGACAAAACAAAGGCATTTGAGCTTAACTCTGTTGGTATCCACACAGGATCACTACCAGGAAATGATGGCTTCTGCTTTCAGATTTTAAAAATGTGGTTTAAGTTTAGCCTCTTCCCTTTTAACTGTCTTTGGCCCTGTATCAGTTTCAAATCAAAATGATACTCGATGAAGTAATAGAATTGTCTTGAGTTAAACTGAAGAGTAAGTGACAGTCTAATTATTACTAGTCACTCCAAACATTTAGGCTTTCTAAGTGAAATGATAAAGGGTTTTTGAAGGGGGTTGGGGGGGTGGCAGGCTTTCATTCATAACACATTGATTTTAATACCTCACAGAATCTTTTCAGGGCTGTATCTGAGATTTATAATTTCAGTCCCCCCTTTTTCTCACTCAAACTTGCTTTGTTCCAGCAGCCTCTGTTTCAGCGCCAACCAAGCAGTATCTTGCTGCACCTGCTAAGTATTATATCAAAGGCCCTGAACTATAGTTTAGACAGCTTCTCATTAGTAGCCTGAGTTTACTGCAAAATTATTGCTTTTTATTTTATAATTTCATCTGTATTTTCATCCATAAACATGATATGCAAAAGGACAAGATAATATTTAGGGATAAATAAAAAATCTCAAAATATAACTAGACATATAAAGATCATTACAAATAATGGTTGATAAAAGGGAACATGAAAGAGGTCTCATTTTAGCTGGACAGTATTTGAGAGAGCTGATTGAGTTCATAGAGTATAAACTACCGACACATGTTATAGTGCCTTTTAGTGTTGTGCATGTTAGCTAGAGGAGGACATGACCAAGTCTGGCTCTTTAGCGCCCTCTTGTGTGCTGTTTAGGCCACAGCTTCCCGTAAGCTCTGGGAAGTGGCTGCCTCTGCCAGAAGTGACTGGTGAAGCAGGTGACTGGTTGAGGCCAGGTTTCTTGGGTGGGACAGGGGGTGGATGGCCCTTCTCAGATCTGGAGATAATGGGTGACCTAATGCCTGGAGACAGGGGGCCCGGGCTTTTGGCAGAGGGAGACGAGGAGGCCAGGTTGCGGTAGTCTGTGCCAAATGGAGAGCTGTTTGGGGCTGGGAGCTTTCCAGATGCCTGTTGGCTGGTGAAGCGAGAGAGAACTTGAGTGACGGTGTTGCGGGCCAGTTGCTTGGCTGTGCTGTTCTCCGGGGGAGGGGTGGTGGTCGGAGAGAGGTCTCGAGGGGAGTGCGGGAGTCCGCTCTGCTGCTGCTCCTGCTCAGCCTGAACCTGAAACTTGTGGCGTGCGGCATGGAAGCGCTGGTTGACACTTGCCTGGTAAGAGGACTGGTAAGTGGGGCTAGAAGCGCCTAGACCTGCCAAGCGCTTGTTAAGGACTGGCGAGGAGCAAGGAGAGGAGGTGAGCGAAGAGGAGGCTGTGCTGCTGGGTGACAGACTCTGTTGGAGGTGAATGGGCGAATGCAGGCCTCCTCCTGACCCGTTATCTCCCCCGCCATTCTCCTGGCTGGGCTTCTCCTCTGCTGCCTCTGTCTCTTTCTGGACGTGGTGATGCCCGTTCTGCTTGGGCAGCGGAGATGTCTTTGTGCTTACTGATTTCACCTCGGGCTCTGTCTGACTAAAAGCAGACACTAGCGTCGGTCCTGCTGGTGATTTAGGTGTCGTTTTTGCTTTTGTTTCCTCAGCTTTAACTTTAGCTTCTCCCAGTGTGGCTAGCTCCTTTTTAAGCCTCTCAATCTGCTCCTGCAGCTCCAGGCATCTGGCCTCCTCTTTACGCAGACGAGCTCTCATCTGCTCGCGCTCAGTGTCGAATTCGGCTAGCTGCCTCTCGGCCCGTGCCTCCATCTGCAGGCCGCGGTTGCGTTCGGCCTCTAGCGCCCTCTTCAGTTCCTCGGCGGCGCTGCTCTCCTCTTCCAGGCGACGCGTAAGCTCGGCAACGCGCTGACCCTCCTCCTGTGCTTTGGCGCTGGCGCGCTGGCACTCTTTGGCCAGGGCAGAAGACAACTGCTGGTGCTGGGCCAGGTCCTCCTCTGCCTGGCCTGACAACTTCTGCTGCTCCTTCTCCAACCGCTTCACCTGAGCCTTCTCAAACTCCAGCTAGAGAGAGAGAATGAGAGAGAGAGAGAAAGAGAGACAGAGAGAGAGAGATGAGCTGTGATTTTTAAAGTGCAAATATTGAGAATTTGATTGATGACATCATTGATTGATGACTTCTATAAAGACCAGACAGGAACAAAGAAGTCCTTATTACCTGTAATTTGGCACATTCTAACTGTGTCCATGTATGGTACCACTAATATTGATACCTGTGCTTGATTTTGGTTGAGTAAAATTCTTCAGATGAACACTATTATGATACCCAGTTCTTGTAGGATATTCATATGAACACTAGAGGGAGACAAATTATGTCTCACATGCTACTAGGCACCATGCCCCCCTCCGCCCCCAAACTTAATGCAGCATTAAAAGTAAAATCAAAGGGAAAGTTCATTGTAATACAAAAAAATAACATAGAAAATCTGGTTGATCATTGTCAAAGTTAAAGAAAATTATAATAATATTGTAGCTTAATACCCTCTAAATTCGACAATTTTTTTTCACCTCACAGAACTATGCACAGTAAGTAATAAAATCATCAAGGAGTAATAAAATCACTTCCTTGTATAGTGCTTTGATGAAAACAAAGTGGGAATGCAAGTTTGACACGTTCACCCTCTTTTTGGCTCAGCTAACAAATCTCAGCATGTCAGAAAAGTAGACAGCGCACCGTTTCATCACTGTTATAACTCACTGTGTATTTCACGGGATGAATGCTACATGTTTTCAAGACAGGTAGGCCTTTGATGTTTTGCCGCATACCCTCAAAGATCGACATTAGACCAACGTTAGATTGACTGATATCTGATTATTACCTTACCCACGATGCCCAGGCATCTGAGGTAGAGAGATGCTCAGAATGGCAGCGTAGGGGCAGGGAAGGAAAGACAGGAAGGGGCTCTTACGCAATTCTGTTGCCTGTGCTCTGACCTCAGCCACTCAGGCCACTCATTATCAGAGGCTTTCCTGTCACCATAAAAACACACCCCATGCTACAGGTCACACACACAATGGACTTTTCCTCCCAGGGCTTCCTATAGAACAATCCCAGCCAGAGAGACTCCCGGCCACTGTTAGCTGCACAACGCACACCCCCCCACCCCACCCCACCCCACCCCCCAAACCAAGCTATGTGCCATTGTATTACACAATAGAGCTTGTGAAGCAGACCAGCCTTGCACGTTTAGTTTGTCTTGGATTCCGTGTCTTAAGTGCGGAGAGGTAAAGGTGATGGACAAGGAGCGAGGGAAGACCAGACAGATTTGGACGTGCGAAAGAATGTCTCTTGGATGTTCGTGGCATGGGGGTGAGGGGAGCGGGCAATAACAAGTGGATTTTTTGTCCCAAAATGAGCGACAGTAAAGTTCGGGGAAGTTCCGTGGGAATTTTGCTGACAGGTTGTGCTCAGTAGCTGACGTCCGCCCCTTATCAGCTGTGCTATTGTCTGTTTGTTAATGATTGATTGTTATGCCTTTCCTAAGTTTCGGTAATGTTGTGTATGTGCATTGATAGTTACGAAATGTGTGTATCAGTGTGTTATGCTGCTGTTGCTAGGTTACCTGCTGCAGGAGCCTTTCCCGTTCCTTCTCTAGCATGTAGGTGACATCATCGCCCTCGGCAGTGTCCAGAGCATGGCGCCGTTTCTCCTCCTCAAGATCAGCTATGACCTGTACAAAGGAAGCGCACGCACACGCACACACACACACACAAACGCACACGCGCACGCGCACACACACACACGCACACCCAACACAAACTCAGATCAGTTCAACTTTAATCCACAGTTAAGCTTGGGACAATTATTAAGTTGTTTTCACATTTGATTTCCACGTACTGGCAAATGTTCTCAGTGTATCTAAGAACTTTTTTGATGTGTAGACTGCTAATGTGTTCTTCAGATGAAATAAACTACAGAGACAGCTAATATGAACAACTTACAGCACAACTAGTATTATTTCAATTTATTTTTAGTTGTGTGTGTGTGTGTGTGTGTGTGTGTGTGATCACATATAAGTCTATCGCACACATAACTGTCCTAAATAATGTAGCTCCACACGCTTCCACAGTACCCTCACTGGTGTGCACACACATGCTCACACATGCTGAAATCCAGGTCGTACAGTAGCCCTCCTCTACCCGTTTGACGATCCATTTGGGTGGTGATCAAATTTCACCTCAAGTCTCTAAATCACCCCCCCACCCCCTGCCTGCTTTTGACTGCGCAGGCCTCTCCTATCCTTTTACAGCTAGGGAGCGCTCTGTTGGTCCCCAAGGTCAATACTCACACTGACAAGAGAGTCATTGTGTAGGACCAAGCCAAAGAACAAAGGGCCCAGAGCTGAGAAACAATGCATCATGCCCGTCTCCTCGCAGTGGAACTGTATTGTTCCCCTAATACCCAGGTCTAGTCTGTAAGGGAGGGGTCAAACTCGGATAGCTTTTCGCCAAAAAGGACATTAATGAGGTAAAATAGTTTTACTAAATGCTTGGTGATTTTCTTTTTTTATACATATAAAAGTGGAGAGAAAATGCTATGCTCGGTATAACTTACGGTATGTTGACCCCGAAGACTTGATTCATTTTCTCTTAGTCTGGGGACATTGTAATTTTGCTCTTTAGTCTCATATTACTGAGGATACGTGTTTGGTGAGGTCCTTCTGAGGCGGAGTGGGGTTTTATTAAGCCCTTGTAGTCTGTAGTTGACCAAATGATTCAAAAATATTGGCTGGTTTCCTTTTCCTCAGTAAAAGTCATATTAAACTAAGCACTCAGTAATCAGGGTTATACATCCAGCATACTGGCATAATGCACTTACCCATCTTAATTTATAGGATGCACAGATGAGGCAACGCACTAAATTAATGTAAAAATTATACATATTGCCTTCAGGTGATACACAGTGTCCCAGTGAATCATAGAAATGCATAATACACAATTACCGCTTAGATTACACGGACTGCTTTCGGTGGAAATACTGTCTCCCAGTGAATCATAGAAATGCGTAAGGCACAATAACCACAGCCCTTAACAGTCAGCGTCAGGAGTGTGTGGGAGAGAGAAGCCATGTGAAAACGCTGGGGAGTAACTCAGATTGGGTTCAGGAAACCTTGTGTTCAATCAAACGGTAACAGCTTAACGTTAAAGCACAGAGGTCGGCGTCGTCCCTTGACCGCAGCTTACCCTCCTGTGTCGGCTCTCGGCGGCGGCCAGCTGGGCCATCATCTTCTCCTGCATCCTCTTACAGTGGGCCATGACGAGCTTGAGCACGGCCAAAGGGCTGGGACTGACGGACTGACTCCTCTCCCCCGCGCAGGGACCTTGACTCCGAGCCATCTCGCTGTCCCTCTGCAGAGCGAGGAACGGGTCGCTCAGATCATACTGCCCATAGCGCTCCTGGACAAAGGCGGTTTTGTGCTGGCCCTGGAAAACACGCACACAAACATACATACGTAAAGGCATGAGGTTGGGTAACAGGTTAGGTCGGGGACTTGTTAAGGAGGGTGTGCATTTCAGGGATAAGTTTAGGTAAGCGGACCAGACGTCGTGTCGTAACTTGCTGCTTGTCGCAAGAATAACAACTGTTATGTTTAACGGCTGTAGATTCATTAACCAGTTCCTATTTCAAAACGACTGCAAGTTTGAACCCATTTTAGGTGACTAATGAGGCAGGAAAGTTCATTCAAATCAAAACTGGTGTGTGTGTAAATGCTTCTTTTTGACTGTATATCATGGTATTTGCCCATGGAGTCTGGACAGTGTACAATGGGTATATAATTAGAAGCCTTTGTAGATTTGATGTGAACCCAAAACTTCTCTTTTCTTTTTTCCTGTTACAGGAACTAAGTGGGACTTGGAAGAGAGAGAGAGAGAGAGAGAGACAGGATGAAAGAGAGAGAGCGAGAGAGAGAGAGAGAGAGAGCGAGAGAGGCAGAATGAGAGAAAGAAGAAGAGATAGAGGAGAGGGATGGCTCCCCTCCACTGTCGGTGCCAAAGTCAACATAGAAATCCACACTCTCCTAAAGAGTTCCAGGTGCAGAGGCCTTCCCCTTCCTCTGACACACACGCTGACCAGAGACAGATGCAGCCTGTGTTCTGTCAGGTCCTCCCATCCCACACAAACACAAACACAAACACACACACACACACACACACACACACACAACAGGGTGTTTCATGCAGCCTCCCACCCCAAAACACCAATCAGACCCCCCCTCCCCGGGCAGGTGTTAGATGCTCCCTCAGGGAGGACAGGAGGGACGGATTAAAGATAGCCCCCAACACCCTCCACTCCACACAAACAGAGGGGACAAAGGGTGCAGCTGTGGAGGCTGGTCGCTGTCCCTCTGTCTGCTGAGATGGAGGGGACGTTTGACAAATGGGCAAGGCCAGGATGGAGCAGCCCTCTCTGAATGATTCAGCAGATGGAGGTGGCTTGCAGCTGAGGTGAAGAGGGGAGACCTCTTCCATCCCAGCCAACTGCTTTTATGGACTCAAACTGCGTGTCCCTCAGGGCTGTAAAACAGTGACCTGAAACGCCGAACAGTTCTAGTCAGATTTGAAATCAATTTTATTTGAAACATTAAACCTATATATTCTGCTTAGAATATGTGCTATTTTTACAAGCATATGTGTGTGTGTGTGTGTGTTTATATATATATATATATATATATATATATATATATATATATATATATATATATATATGTATGTAGTGGCTTGTGATACATCCAAGAGGTCAAGTCGCAAGTCGTATCAATACACAATACTCTGGAAATGTTTTGAAACTTATCTAAAAATATGCTCAGGCCTAGTTTATGCCAGTCTTCCATTCAACAGCATTCTTCTTTAGTCACATCACTCCTGTAGAGTGAACATCAACCAAGCCCCTGCCCTCAGGGCAGTCAGAAAAGAAAACCCCCTCTGTGTGGTACTACCTCTTACAACACAAACAAAGAATGCAGACAATTTAAAGTCAATATTACAACACGAGAGTCTCCAAACCATTAGTTCTCACTGTTAGGTCTCGGTGTGTGTTCAGTGGAGAGTTCTCAAGGATAACTGTATGCCTGAGAGGTTCCATGGGTAATTTTTAACCAGACTTTAATGGTCCCTGTTTTCCTCATTTGGCCAATAGCATCTGCTAATCACTGAGTCTTAGGCGCAAAGTCTTTGTAATGAAAGATTTGGGCTTTGGTTTGGGGGATGTTGTTTTCACACAGCTGCTAGTGAACCTTCACTACATATTTTTGCGAGATATATTTTGCTGTGTATCTCATCTGTGTTAGCCCACTTTGACATATGTGTTCATGTAAAATTTCTCTTTTTGGTTAACACAGCGTGATAAATAACGGTTTCAGACAGCTGTTCACAATCTGGTAGGTTTTTTTTTTTCTTTCTTTTTTTAACCGTCTGTGTGTGGATTTAAAAAAAGAAAGAATGTCTTAAACTTGACTTGCTAATTGAGTGTTAAGTCACTGAACCGCAGAGTTTCAGGTGGTGTGCAGTAGCTGCTAATTTCCAACCCAATGAATCTGGGATTATTGAATCCTATTTAGCATTCCCACACAGCAAACGCGCAGACACCCACACAAAGCCACAAAAGGACCAAAGCTGATCAAATCAGAAACCATGAGCAATCTGATATCGTTTGCTCACACTTTTGTCTTCTAATAAAAGATGGAGAGTGTCCAGTTTCTGTTTTTCGTGAGAGCACAGTGATTATCACAATACATTCTGCAGCTGACATATATATGGTGTCAGTGCAGCCGGTAAAGAATCCTGTTACACGACTATGGTCTCTCTCTCCTTCTCTCTCTCTTTCCTTCTCTCTCTCTCTCTCTTTTTCTACCCCCCTTTTTTCCTACTTGGAATGTGTTTTCAGTGCTTGAAGTAGGAGGAGTCTTTTGTGAGAATGGTACTAAACATTATCGGTTGTTTGTTTCCATGGAGACGTCTAGAGCGTGAGACCCTGGGAGAGATGCCCATTCCCTTTGCTTGGCAGGGGGCACCAAGATGGGGCTGACTCCCCCTGGTGTCATAAGAGGCTTTTGGAGCGAACAAAAACACTCTGATCATTAAGAAGTAAATCCTATGTTTGAAAAATGCTCAGTACTGAAAGACAGCACAGCATAGCTCAGACAGGTTTGCAGCAGTTTTCAAAGCAGAGAAATGTTTCCATCTGAATATTTGGAATATATTGAATGGTGAAAGTCTGCTCTAATCCCATGAGGACTGGAGGAGACAATGCTTGCAGTGCCTGCGGACGCTACTTTGGTTAGATGAACCGTTGGCTCTTCTGCTCTAAATCCATCATGAATCAGGACAATGCTTGACTCACTGCCCAGTCTTTTTACCACTTCACTTCTCCCTTAAATCAATCTTGGCGCTACGTGACTATCGGTCAAGCCGACTGTCTCTTCCTGTCTGGGTCTGTGTCGATGTGTGTGGTTGCGATAACGCATTAAGGCCTCTCGATCTTGTCAGTTCAAAAGCACTCACTTCTGGGAGTTAATATCTCTCTGTGCTACTCTTAATGGGCTCGAAATGAGCTTAGACAAGCTCTGATTCCGCCCTTTCGATTTCACCCAGATCCGCCAAGGATCCCGTCTGGAGAGGCTAATCTGGGTCATTTCCTGCGATCGGATCAGCTCCGTTGTCTCCGGATTCCAATCATTCGACAGGCCGCTGGTTCTCCTCGGGCGTCATGCGTATCTGGTGCCTGAACCCGGGGAAAGGAAATGTGTTCTCCAAAGTGCTACAAAAATACGCTCTTAAGGGCTTGCATACCTTTGCCTCATTGAACAAGATCTATGTCTGTCTGCTACAGCCCCCCCCACCCCCCACCCACTCCCCCCTTCCCTTAAGGTGACCCTGACTTACTGTTTAAGTGCAGAGTGACAGATCGATAGAAAACAAAGCACACTTTCATACACAGATTAACGTAGTCAGGGATATATTAACAGGAGAGAGAAAAGCGTAGGTTTGCAGAAATTCACTTAATCCCTGTCGTAATCTTATCAACATTCACCGAAAAGGGAAAATCTGATTCTGCACTTAGAGCAGCCTAATCTAGCACAAGCTTTAATCTGGTTCCTTATGGTATGAGTTCTAATTATAGCCCAGAGTAGTGTCCAGAATCTTGAATCTGGTTATTCTCTTTTCCGAACACAAGATCTAAGATAAGCTCATTATAACATAACAAAGGGCTTATTACCAAGGCTTTGGTGATTGGTACCCTAGTTGAATGAGGTTGGGTAGTGCTAGGCTTGGTACGTCACACTGGGTGTGCAGGTGTGTTACTGCTACGTTGGAATGAAACTTTCCCATCAAATGGGAGTTGGGAAACAGAGCATGAGTGGCCATAAGGAAAGTGTAAAACACCACTCCAGATTAGTCTCTAAGGTTATACTATAAGCATACCATATGTCCTGTACAGGTGCAGGGACTAGAAAGCCAGATTTGTTGTAGAGAGATCAACACTTAAGTAAGTATAGAGGAGGGCTGAGCACAAAGCCAACGGCTCTAAGAGGAGCAAAGACCTTTCTCTGAGCTTAGAAGGGACCACTACTAATGTAGATCTATTGCGCTAGCTAAAAATAAATGAGCATATCATTCATGTCAAAGTTTAAAAGAGTTATTATCGAAATACGCATCTGATCTTAGTGCGGGCCGGTGACAAACATCTCACACACCATTTCAACATTCAACAGCGTACTCTCTCAGTACTGTACGGTCCCGTGCTGTCCTGTGACCTGGATGAAGGCTTTATATAAAGCATCATATAATCAATGGCTCATAGTCCAACTCTGAGCCTGTATTATAAAACAGATCAATGCTTCATTATGTGTGGTTTCCAGGACACCTTCTCTCCCATAGATACCGTTCAAACAACATGGATTCTGGCAAGAATCCAGTCTAGTTATCACTGCTCTTAAACCAAACCATGTGGACTAGATCCAACAGACTGTCTGGGGGGGGGGGACTCATTTTATACAGTAGTCTTTCACATGATTTGGATTTAAAAAACTGCAGCCACCAAGAATGCTTATTTATTTTCTTAAGCATACTGTAGACCGTTAGTCTACTGCACTGGAAACTGTATCACATTACTGTGACTGTGCAGTCACAGTTAGTATTTGATTACTTAGGTCTTAAACTTTTGTCTTTTAAAAGATTCTTTTCATATTGCGATGACTCATTCACCAGGATGTGTTATCTTTTTCTCAGCTGAGCACCAAAGGAGGGAGAACGGTGAGTCAACAAGGCTCTGTTCTGAGATCAGTTTATCATTGGATCCACTGAGCATAATGTTCAGTCCTCAGGGACAGAAGGTACTTTTTTGAGGTTGACTGGTCTTCAGTATTTTTAGCCCCAGAGTGAATATGATTGGGTGAGGGGTTGATGAGTGAAGGGAAGTTTCCCTTGAGGAACAACCTTTTGTCACAGAGGGAGTTGGAGACGGGGGGAGAGGGAGAGAGAGAGACAGAGAGAGAGAGAGAGAGAGAGAGAGAGAGAGAGAAGTAGACAAGTGCAGACAAGACTAGTCTCAACAGCCTCTGCTTCACGGCTATAACATAAAGTGACACGCCCAGCCAGTCACACACACACACACACACACACACACACACACACACACACACACACACACACACAAGAACACAAACTTGTAGTGCACACAAGAGCTCTCAGGCTCAAGCCTTGACCTAAATACCCCTTTTACCTCCACTCTGCTTGAGTACCTGAGAGTAAATGAGGAATTTTTAAGAAGAAGCTTGTTTGTCCTTGTAGCCATTAGCTGAACAAACATGTAAAGCTGAGAAATGGGTGTTTTTAGTTTAGTTTTTTTTTTTTTTTTCTAACATTAAATTCCCTCTTTTTTGAAAAAGAAAAACAGGAGGAAATTCTACTTTACCTTAATGCAATAAACCAGTTTCCTGAGTGAATTACTTCAGGGAAACCACAACCTCCAGACCGAAGCTGAGGTCATGAAAGAAAAAAAAAAAAAAAGAGAGCGAGCAATGGAGAACCACAAAACTCTGATTACTGTACCCAAGTTCATCTGTCATTATGATTTAGCGGACTGTGTCATCTGTAAGTAAATGGTTTTTATAGTCTTTAAACTACTGATTGTTTTAAAAGAGTTTAAAAGAGTGCAACCAAGACTGTGGAATGATAGCTTGTTTAAAAACAAAGCCAAACGGAAAGGTGTATAAAGCTAACTGCATGACCAGATTTAAATCACGGCACATGAACTTTGCCCCAGCCAGTTTCTATTTTTATTTTTTTATGAACAGAACAGCCTTTAGTTAAGGGACTTGCAAACAGTAAATCCTATCTCACAAAGAATTTACCTGTCTGGAGCTATCGGGGCGTTGCCATCAAGTTGTTAAGTTAACAGAGCCAAACTGAGCTCCACCTCAGTAAAGACAATAACCACTCATAGATAAGACTGTTTTGTGTTGGACTGGTAGCATGTATCATGTGAAAGAAGGGCTAAGGTTATGTTTTCTTTTTTAATCATTTCAGCACTGGCGTTTTTGCCTTTCACATGAACAGAAAAAAAAAAATCCTTTGTTCCATGTTGGCCACTTTCAGAAATGTGCAAGATTCATTAACCATTAAACATTATCTGGTTGCAACAGGGTTGGGATAGTGTCCATGGAGGAAGTCCTAATGGTGTGTGGTTGCAGACAGAGACTGACTGATATCCAAAGAGTTCTTAGAAAGGAAGTTGGGGAAAAAGCGGAAGGGAATACTGAAATTTACCTCAAATCTTTATATCAATCACACACACACACACACACACACACACACACACTCTCTCTCTCTCTCTCACTCACTCACACACTCACTAGCTCACTCACTCACTCACACACACACACACACACACACACACACACACACACACACACACACACACACAATTAGACTTTCTTTCTTTCCTTTCTTAACTCCTGGGAATACCAAAACTCCTCAGTTTCATTGCTCTCCTCTGCAGCCCCTCTAGAGTTGAGAAAAGTTGCCTGGTGCCCTGTCTCTGTGTTCTGTGCCAAGAGCCACTGTGAGAGAAAACTACACAACCACCATGGCCAAAAATGGGGCTTGGCAATGGAGTCCTTAATCTCTCTCTCTCTCGCCTCCTCTCTCTCTCCCTCTCTCTCTCTCCCTCATTCTTTCTCTCTCTTAAATCCAAACAAAACCATGAAAGACAAAAAGCATTCATCTTGAAATACAGCCTAATAGCCCTGGGTTTAAAGATCGGTCATTTTCACTTTATCTCACCATTCAAAAAGAAATGGGTTCTTTGCGTGATTTTTTATTCTTTTTTGTGGGCTATAGTTCCATCTCTCCACTGATCTTATCACACAGCGTATAAAAGCGCTTGATTCAATAGGTGACTAACAGGCAGGGATTTATTCGTTTGAACATGACTCACTGACTTCACGTCTCACTAACAAACTCCTTAAGGATTCGCTCTGTGTATTGCTCTTGATGAGGTCATGATTCTTTGGCTGGGGATGAAAAAAAAAAAAACCTAACATAAAGAAGTGTGCCTTCATGTTAGCCACTTTTGTTTACCACTGTGAACTCTCCTTTAGGGATCTAAGATAGGATGGTTAAGTTGCAGTAGTAACACACTTCCTTCCATACTCAATAAACAAACAATTGTCCTAAATATACCAAGAGTGGAGATCAGGAAACTAACTCTCCACAGGAAACAGTGACTGGTATGGAAACGGAATGAGAGAGACAGATACACACACACATACACACACACACACATACACACACACACACACACACACACACACACACACACACACACACAAACAAATACTTAACCCTGCATCCATAAAGTCCTTTAAATTAGACTGTGAACTCAATGGGTCAGGCAAACTGAAGGGATTGGCTAGCTTAAGGTCATTAACATGCTCCTTGTTTTTCCCTTTCTTTTGCTGACTCCAGCAATACAGCAGGAGCTGAGGGCTGCCATTTTCTAATCTATCTATCTGTCTGTCTGTCTGTCTGTCTGTCTGTATATCTATCTATCTATCTATCTATCTATCTATCTATCTATCTATCTATCTATCTGTCTGTCTGTCTGTCTGTCTATCTGTCTGTCTGTCTGTCTAATGTGTGTGTGTGTGTGTGTGTGTGTGTGTGTGTGTGTGTGTGTGAATTTATGCTCTGGGCCATGTACTAAAAGCCTAACAGGGTGCAGTGAGGGGTAAAGTACTATCTCCTTCCCTGCCTCCATGCCCCCCAGCAAAACACGGTGACTCAGGCAGAACTTAAAATAAAACACATCACATCGCAGGCTTCACTACCAATGATCACGAACAGCCAATCAAAACGTTGCCCTGTCTACATAACCAATGTTTTAGGCGTGTCCCGAGTGGATGCTTTGAAGCGACTTGCTTAGAGAGTATTGTACGTAGGGCGGTATGAGAGAATGACAGCAGACCCGAAAATAATGATTGACGAGTGAGCCGCGAGGCCCTAACATCCACTCAACGATCAAGAAGTCAATTCGAAGAGGAAAAAAAAAAAAAAGAGTTGCTGCGCTGTGCTGTCAGGCACGCCCTTTGGAACGAGTTCAATCAAACTGATCGATACATCATCGCCGGCTGACAAAGATACTTACATTAAAAAAAAAAAACAACTTAAGCATAAGTGTCATTACAGTGTGTTTGTTTTAACAGCGCGCCCACTCATATGAGAAGCTTAATGCTTCTGTACTTACTTAATAAACCATATCCCATCACAGTGACAGTTTGATGTATGGGAATCACACACTGTCAGATGGTTTCGTAAACAGAGTTTGAAAGCTTGAGGAGACACCTCACTGTGTAACACATCCTCTATCACTAAGTACTGGTCTTACTGGATTTCTGTATATTTATTCAGATAACTCATTTTGTTTCTGGCTTTGGCTGACAAAATGTTTAAAAAACAAGATTCAATTCATTTAAAAAAAAAAATAGCACTCATAGACCAATAATCTTTATTTTCCCCTTCATCTTTCAAAAGTTGTATAAACACATTTAGATTTGTGAGAAGAAGCACATGCATGCTCCCCGTGGCTAAAAACACTTTTGCTTTAATTATAATTACTAAAATAAATATTTAGGGACTGAAATATCATCCTTTCAGTCAACGACTCCATTAAAGACAACCCGAGCAACACTGAAACCCTTTAATGACCGGAGAGAGATGGAAGAAAAGAAAGAGGAGGAGGAGGAGGAGACGTAGCTCTCAGGCAGCTCCAGACTTAAAGACAGGACAAGAGTGGCTGGAGGAGGCAGGAGGAGGTCATGGTTCCTCCTCTCTAGGGAGCGGTATAATGAGTCTCAGATTGTTGCTCCTGCTCTGTAATTACAGCCATGCTACTCGCTTTCTCACTACACCGTTTCTCAAGTCTTCACAAACACTCTGATGAGGGTCCAGGAGCTCCCTGTAGGGTCGTGCGCGTGCACGTAACTCCGGAGACGTCCAGAACTTCACCGTGGGGGAAACGGCTCAGCCGACCAGACAGAATTTAATTTGCCCTTTCTAAAATCGGCAAGTTTGTGATCAATAAAAGTTTCTTTCTGTATTCAGCCTGCTCATTTGTTTGATTTATTCAGTGACGTGTTAAGTTCAAATGGTCAAAAATGGATCCACACTTGGTTGTGTTTCCATAAAAAAACGAAAACAAAAAAACAACAGTATCTTTCAGAGAGCTTTCAGCTGCGCTCACGTCACGTAGAGGACGTCTGTTCAGGTCTTGGCGATGATAAGAGTGTTATACTGATGTTCTGTTACGTTCTGTGAAAAGCACATACCGAGACAGATCACTGCTGACTGAATGATCGGTATGTGCAGGCAGAAAAGCACCAGCTTTCTCCCTATCATGCCCCACACTTTTTAGTTTTCCCTCTTGCTCTGTTTTCCATGGCTATATTTTACTACACATATTTCCTGTTATTGTCAAATGCTTCAAACACAATGACAGTCACTGTACAATTTGTCACTTTACCATTCTTTGGCTCAGTTGCAAGCTGTTGGAAGATTTATCCATTTCATATTCCACACATACTGCTAGTCTCACGTATTACTTTTGTAGCCTTTTGCCTTTTGCTAAAAATCTAAATCGACAAAGCCTGATTGTTCAAACAGTGTGAAACAAAGCACTCACTGAATTTTTTGCATGCTCTCAGAGCCTTAGAGTGCCAAAGTCCCCATTTACTGGGTGTGCAGCTAAATACTTTCCTTTGGCAAGTTTTCAGGTATCTACAATTATTATTTTGGGCATGTATAGGTTTAGTCACATGTGTGCTAAGCCTTTAAGCATTAGAAGCTGTGGTGTATACATGTGTTCCAACCATCTTTACTCCGATGGCAGGATGAAAGACACAAGATATGCCAAGCTCAAACCAAAAACATTTTTTTTTTCCTCCCATTTGGCACACTTACAGTAAAACCATGTCACTCGTCAAAAGGAACATTCCTCAGCGTGATGGGAAAAGACAAAAAAAAAATCAGTACAAAACAAAAACTAAAACAAATTGTTACTTGTGGGAACAAATCGTTTTCTCTGTCCTAACTTCAGACATTTCCAAAAATGTATCACTTTTTCAGATTCAGAGAGTTCTTTTTTGTCATTACAACGCCTCGAAGTGAATCTGTAAAACACTTTATTGTGTCATGCATAATAAAGTATTTTTATGACCATGGGACTACGAATGACCCCACAATGAATATGAAAAAAAAAATATGCAGCAAAGAACGGGAGGGAACCTTATAACAAGCTTACACGAGCTGCTCAAACAGCAGAATGGAGCAGATACAATGCAGATAAATGGATACAAAGTTGGGATACTTACTTTTAGGGCGTTGATGACCAGGTCCTGAGCCTCCAGCTCTCCCTCCAGGATGCTGAGAAGCATCAGCAGCTCTCCTTTATTCAAGGTCTCCACATTCATCCTGGACTCCTGAAACCACAACGACCAATGAACGAGTGATAAACAACACCGCAAACGCTCGCTCTCCCTTCTCCGCCAGGCGCTAAAATGTCTGCATTGTCTAAATCCTAGTTTCATGGCTATATATACACACACGCACACACACACACACTGATGTTATATAATACTTATTTTTTTCTGCTCTGATTCTAACCACTGATTTACATAAAGGCCATTTAAGCTTGACGACCCATGCAATAATAGCACATACGTGTCCTGTAAATACATTACAGGAAATGTAGTTGTCGTTCACTCGGGGTTACTATGTAGTATGAGTAGACAAGTTCCTTAACCTAATAAAGATAAATCAGACCGAAAAAGAAAAAGATCTGAGCTCATCTCAGTGCGACCTTGAACGACCTAGAAAATTATGACTGTTTATTACGGCCGACCGTAAATGCCAAATGACATTTCATGAGAGAACATGAGAATGAATAAATGGATTCATCTCGATCATGGATGTCAAGCTTCTCCCTTTTGAACCCCTCGAGACAGAGCTGTCTGTGTCGCGGCCTGGCTTAAACATCAGGCCACAGACAGGAAGCTATTAGCATACTTGAACACTTGAGGCCCACAGCAAATTGACTGTAGCGTGTTGTGCTCTCCAACGAACTCTTTCCCCTGCCCATTCACGCGAGTCTGAAACGTTTTTCTGTCAGACTGAAATATTTGGAACGTGTTGTGCTGTGCATCCAGAGACCATCAAACTATTCACCCCTGTGCCAAATCTCCTGGTTACAGCAAAACTGTGAACTCTAATCGTGAATAGTGTCTTGACCCACACAAACATGATCTGACTCTTTGCTGTTAGTGGCAATGATAATTCCACCAAAGAGAAAAAAATTGCAAACAGGCCTACTGAATACAAATGTCTTAGAAGCAACAGGAGCAGAGACGCTGTCTGTATATCCGAGACATGGATGAAGTAGTCTATATATGCAGTTTGAACACATAATTGCTAAGAATGAGAATGGAATGCGATGCTAAAACGGTCACAAAACCTCTTTAAGTGTCTACTGGTAATACTGACCATGTCTAATCAGCAACAATACAATCTTTTCATGTTGTATTTATCTTATCAATTGCTGTATTTTTAAGTATGATAACTAATGCCATGTAAAATCAGTGAGGAGGACAGAGATTTGCAATGTCCAGGAGACGTCTCTTTAGACTAAGCAGAGAAAGATGAACTCACTTGTAATGACTGATATCAAATCTCCTTCATACCTTTTTGTCTGGGAAATTTGATTTAACAAAGCTAACCAGACAAAATACAGAGGTATGAATCACTGAGATGGCTGGATTTGTCCTCTTTGTAATGCGTCTAGTCATGCTTTCTTTGCAGTGAATCATGCTTTGAACAGATCTGGACCTTTACGGCAAAGGGTTGCGATTTTTTTTTTTTTCTTCCCTTTTTTCAAGATGTTTCCGCACAGTGATGTCATCCAGCTACCACTGCCACATACGCTAGCCACGTGGAGTGGATTGCTGAGAGACTCATCCGGCTAAAGCAGCACAGTTCGGTCAAATTCAAAAAGCAACGTTCTCAGTCAAACGTACTAACCCAAACATTCCTCGACTCTTCAAAGAAACCTAAACTGATTACTTAATCCCCCAAAGTAGTCTCTCTCTGAGCAGAAACAACATGACCTTGTGTATCAAATTTTATTTCTCAGTCAATTCAGTCAATTTCACAACCACTGGCATGAATTTGTCCTTTGATATTTGACTTTTTGAATGCGGGCTTCGGTCTTGCCTTGAAGACAAAATGCTCAGTGAGGCAGCATCTGTCATTCATGTGGTCAGCTCTTATCTCAAAAGAACAAACCCTGCCAGGTCAATGGGATGCAGGCTTCAAATATACCCTATGTGTACCAGCTAACAATACATTTCCATCAAGGCCATGGTTACAGAAATTAATGAGAGAAAGATTTTTTCTCTCTCTCTCTCTCTCTCTCTGAAACACGACACTTGCTTTTGAATGATTATGTTGACTTATATTACATCAGAGTTCTACGACATCTAATACTTTTGACAGTCTTCTGTGCAGCTTGTGGTTCCACTACTGGTACAATATAATGACAGTGTGCCAATGCATGTGAAGCATGCAGCTTTTCTTGATGGCGAAACACACACACACACAGACACACATATTCGTGCACAAAAACATGCGCGCACACAAACTTGAAAGAAACCAGAGCAACAACTTTAGCTTCAGTTCATTTAAAGGTCTGAACGCTATTAAATCAAAAGATGGTAAATCAAAATGCCATGTGAAAACAGACACACACACACACACACACACACACATACACACACACACACACACATCGCATGCAAATAAAACATGCATACACAAACATCAATAGAACATTGATACAGATGGGACTTCTGAAGGTCTCATTTTACAGAGGGATGCAGGATTTAGTGACTCAAAACATTTTATCAAACCAACAGGGCAGGATTACTCTGTGGTCTTTTCATAGCTCCAAGCTGAAACTCATAAGATAGGTTAACCTCTCCAAGACCCTTATTACCCGACAGTGGGAAACAGATCCCATGGGAAAGCCCAGTATTCCCACAGTATTTGTGCCTGCTACTACAAAAATCCCCCAGAGGGATTTTTCACTGAATTTTCATATAAATGTCTTTGCTGAACATACCATGCAATACCACTGCAATACTACAATGCTGCAGTCACCTATTCATTCTCAACTGTCACTTTCTAGTACTAGTGGTAAGGGGAGGTTTTGTCTTTGCGTGAAAAATACAAATATTCTGCGTTGTACAGTGTTAAGTGAGACAAAACACTAAAACCGTAAGCGTTTAATCCAACCATATTTGTTGCTGTCTCGAAGCCAACCTTAGACACAATAATGTCAAGGGATAATTAATACAACGCATCTTGTTTGCCACAAGCCAATCCGCTCTCAGGCTATGTCCCAGAGGAGCTAATGAGAACTCGTAGCAAAGCATTCCAATTCATTTGACATACAAGCCGTACGGCTGTGACCATGGAGAACGAGGCTGTGAGTTGTAAAATTCAAAAAACAAATGTACGTCAGACTGAGAGAGAGCAGTTTATGTCTATGTCTATAAGTCCATTACATGTCCACTACACCCTCTAAATAAACAATCCATGCTAGGTATCCACTTCCTCAAGGTGACTGCACAGTGTTATCTTCATACGTTAAAACACAGTGGAGTTCCCAAGCTTAACGAGTGTTTGTGCTAAAATTGCCTGGTTGCTCTTCAGGAGCGAAATGGAATTTATCCTGGGGACATAGAGAACAGAATAGTTTTGGGGTATTTGTTTGTGTTCCTTCTCTCAGTTCAAAAATTCATCACTCTCTACGCAGAAACAAAACCACACAGAGCTCTCTTTGTGTACTTCAAATTGACCATAAGAGACATAAGCAAGGTCTTTTTTTCGCAGAAACAATTTCTCCTAGATGACAAAAAGAATTTAATCTGTAGCCTATTCACTGAATTTTGCATTGACTGATTAGCATCTGCTAGTCATTGTGCAAATAATGACTGGGGTTTAAATCTGTGTGTCTGTGTGTGTGGGGAGGGGTGGGGGTGTTTTGTTTTGTTTTGTTTTGTTTCTTCTCAGTTTAATTTAATAGTTAGGTTGTTCCTGGACAAAGTGCACAGCATTTGCACGTGTTACATTCAGTTTGGAGAGAAAGCACAGTGAAAAAACAAAAGGCTAGTCTGAAACAACATGAGTCTACTGCTCTGGCCCTGGCTCTCCGCCCATCATTCAGACAAACATATACAAAGTGCAATTCCATTGAAATGACCACAGTATGAAGTCTGTCAACATTGGCATATGATGGAGAAAAAAAAAGCTAGAGGTTTGGGTGTTGAGGTTGGAACCATAAGTTACCAAATCCATCAGGAATCTAAAGAATTCATACCCCACACATCATGTACTCAAGGTTTTCAAAATGAGAAGCTCAGTGATTAGATGAGATCCTGGAGAGGAAAACTCATTTTGTCTGACAACAACCATTTTAAACACAATAAGATAACTGCCCATTGAGTTGTTTTTGGAAGCACATAATACCCATGTGCATTTTCTATAATTATTCTTGAACAGAGAAACAAGAACCAGTAAATTTGACTGCCGCTGGTATTCAAGTCACAACAAAGCACGTCACTGAGGTGAAACTTCAAGTTTGACTGCATTGTTCCCAACAAAGCCTGTGATTGGGACCACAAAAAGTTTCTACTTCTTTAACTAATTAGAGTGCATTCACAGGACTGAAAATGTGGGTGACATACACGAGTAATTTCAAAATCTTCTTGCTCTGGGTCCGTACATTATGCAATATTTGATAGTGTTTATCTAGTATTAACGGCGTTGTAACACATAAAAATACTGTTTATGTCAAGTAGGTTACTAAGCATGGAACACTGCTGTGACAACAACAGAAGTGACAAAGAGGGTCCAGTGCTGAACTTCCCAATAAGGTGAATATCTCGGATATGGAGTAACGTTTCACTCAAAAAGATACAGTTCAGCACTGGGGTCTCCGTGTGCAACCACAGTGGGTTATTGATCCGGTTATCTGGACGCCAACAGCACACGCGAAGTATTGTATACAGCAGTCCTGCCCTGAAGGCGCTCTCTGTCAAAGTCCTGTAATAGCTTCTTCTTCTAGCCTTCACCTCCATAGATAAATTCAACATTTTGTGAGGTTTGGTTCAACTAGTATTCTTAAAAAAAAAAAAAAAAGCCGTGAGTGAGCCGCAATTAAAAATGACCTCAGCGGATTATTTTTTCGACATTGTGCCCCTTTTCTGTAATCGATGCCCACGCGCCTCTCACCATCCAGAAGCGACCCACGAGGGTGAACGAAGGTCTTACAAGACATTAACATAAGATGTAGCACAACTGTAGCTGACCTTGGCACGTTCTCGAGGCATCCTCAAGACTTGTAATTCAATTGTTTTATATGTTCCTAAGGCGATTCAAAAATCAAGTCACTGCTCTCGGAGGCTCTTAGTGTACAAATAATAAACGTTAGAAAATGAGAGCGTGTTTCTCAAGATATGTAAACTATTATTTACCTTCATGCGGTCCGTTGTTTCTTCATCAATTGCAACGAACAAGAAAGTTCACACTTCTAATTTGTTAATTTTTGGAACATGAACTGTCTGTACACCAGTCCCAGTGGAAAATATGAACTGCTGTCGCTTACAAAGCAGTTAACCAATAAACAAAGGGTATTATACACCACTGGCCAATAGACGACGTCTCTTGACTGTGGTGGGCAGGGACAGGCGTGAAAGGGGCTGGCGTATAGCTTTCGGGCATATCTCTTTGTCTAAAATTGGCCTGCGATAGATTGTTGATGGGCGTTGTGATTTACAATGAATTACAGTTATTTCACCCCCTTTCCCAATTATTTACATATTTCAAAAAAGGTCTTTATTTCCGAGACGCTTTTACTGTCCTTCCTGGGCGTTATGAGTTATTTTGTTAATAAGATTTGCTTGAATTAATAAGGCTGCCTATGCCCACTCAGTAGCGCTTCTGTGCCACCATATATGTGTCTAAAGAGCGGAGACCAGATGCCTGCAAAATCAGATAACACGGGACTGTAACGTTAATGAAAAGATATTGTCTTCGTTCACATGCATCCGCCATCTTGTGGTGTACAGAAGAACAGCCGATTTCTCTAGACACATTTTGTTAGTATTTAGTTATGAGAGAAAATACATATAAAAAACACAAACTTAATGAGCAGTACTGTTAGTTGAGATTTATGTTACTCAGAAATATATTTGAAATGTTAAAATTTGTAAATGAAGCTTACAAATGCAAATAATAATAGTCACACACACAGTATCTTAAGCTTTAGTAAAGTGTGTATATATATATATATATATATATATATATATATATATATATATATATATATATATAATTATTATTATTATTATTATTATTTATTATTACTGTTGTTATTATTATTATTATTATTATTATTATTATTAAATAATAAATTGTTAACATGGAAAGAATGAAAGAAAAAGAAAGAAAGAAAAGAGCAGGGAATGTTGATAAGCAACTCCCTCTGAATTTGTGATTTTCAGCTTTTCTTTACTGCTCCAGCAGCCCAAGTGTTCAGCTCCGTAAGCTGCAAGTATGTGATTTCTCTCTCTCTCTCTCTCTCTCTCTCTCTCCCCACCCCCCCCCCCCCTTCCCTCTCTCTCTCTCTGTCTCTCCCTGTGACAGGCAAGAACATAGAGATGTGGCATTACAGAGAATGCATGAAAATCTAGTATCATTTTTTGATATCTTTGTAGTCTGAGTACCCTGAATGGTTAGGAAATTGGAACTTATTAGAACTAAATATAGAGCCAAACATTGAATTAGGGCAGGTAGTTATTTAAATTATTCAATCTTTCTTTATAATCACCTTGTCTCACAACACTTTGAGGCAATTAGACCTGGCGGGGGATGATTTGATGCAAGCATTGTCAGTCCTAGTGCTTTTTTCTCCTGATTATACTTGCTGTGAAATTATATAACTAAATTATATAAATTAATCATATAATTATAAATTAATACATTATAATAGCATGGTAAATCCTTAGACCCTTCACCATTTTAGGTCACTATAAAACGTTGATATTTCCTCCAAGTGGCAGCGTAATAAATTGCATATGGTAAGCTCTGCATTTATTGCGTCAGATCTAAATTGAAAAATTACACACTGCTCTCTGTATATGCTATTTGAAAGAATTATCATTGAGCATTAAACAGAAAATCTATGTAATTGTACCTGTTGGCTAACTGCCTGGAGCAAGTTTAAATTATAGATAAATAAACTAGGCTGACAGAAGTCTTTCCTGTCTCTTTATGAAAGTGAGAGGGTGAGAACATCGATTTTAATGAACTAACCTGGTGTGACCACTTTCTATCAGTTCTAACTATGGTCCATCTGCTGGCAACGTCTGATTGGACATCTGAATTGAACTTACACTACCCATCCCCAGTTGGATAATACCAGTGGTCATTTAAAGTGTTGTTCATTAAAAACCTGCCAATGGGTCTCTCTAGAGTTACCCACTGTTTCATTATGTCTTGCTTTAAGTCACCCACCTGGCAGAGTACCTGAACCTTCCCACCGCTTTTAATTAGTTTTTGTAGAACTCAGTTTGCTCCCAAATTCCCCAGCTGTTTGACATGCCCTTGCTTTCTATTTTCCATTGTCTATGATACGTAATTAATGACAGAGTGTGAATAGTTTGTGAGCAGATGCCTTTCTCAACAACACAAACAAGCGATCCTTGACAGTCAAGATCACTCAGCGAAGAAAGACAATAAGTAAGTAAGTAAGTAAGTATGTAAGCAAATAAATAAATAATCAAACAAGACACGCGGAGCACCCGCCGCGATGGCCTCTATTGACTCGTGTCTTGTCGTCTCTTGTTTGTCATCCTCTGAGGCCTTTTGTCTAATAGATTCCTCCCATGTTCTGCTTCCCATCAGTCAGAGCCTGTCCATTGGATCACATAGCCCAGCTGTTTTGTCTCAAGGTGGGGAAAAACTCACTGTGAGTGTGGCACAGAGCCCAAGGAAGTCAATAATACTGACTGACTCAGTGAACTGTGCACAGACTGTGTGTCCTTTGAATATTGATGGGGATGTAATCAGCAGACTGCAGAGACAGAGACAGACAGGCTTTTGAAAAGTGGATGCTGCAAACAGAGACAGAGGAAAGCATGTGGCAGACATTCTATTGACTGTAAAATAAAACATATGCATACGCACATAGTGTGGACCATAGGATACACCAGACGGAGGGTATGGAAACACGGTAGAGAGAGAAAAGAGAGAAAAGAAACAAAAAGAGTCTACAAAGACCAGGTGCAAAGCTCATAGAGCCTTCAGTCAACATGCCCATGTGCACGCGCACGCGTGTGTGCGCGTGTAAACAAGCAAAAATGAACACACACGAAGCCAAAATCAGACATCTGTAGGTGTGTAGTGTGTGAGTCTCTATCTTTAGAGCAGTCACGCTCCGATGCTCACTTTGCCTCATTGGGTGGGTAACAGGGCAGACACTTCTTGCTGCTCTAGGGTTCTGTCATCACCCCCTTTTTTTCTTAAATAGGGAGCAAACCTCAAAACCAGCAGCGGGCCATTCCCCTCCATTACACCTCAACAGGACACTTTGAGTATCTGCCAAAATACAAGCTCCATGCAACGCCCCAGTAGCGTTTATGGATTATTTGGTAGAGAACATTTTGATGAGTTACAAGGGAACCTATGTAATAGCTCACACCTGTTCCCCCCCTTGCTCCAGGCCAGAGTAATGAGGCGCCGTCAAACCCTTTACGATCAGGTATGAAGGTTCTTTGTGGTACCCTTGTTAAATGAGTCAGAGAACTGACTGCAAGTTACACCGTGTTCAAGAGGACAAACGCAATGTAATTCACAAATTAGCGTCTTTAACCACAAGCCGTGTGGCCATGTCTTGATTTATAGTCACTGGATTTAAGTCACTAATCTTATATTAAATTACCTCCTGCTCTTAAGTCTTATAATAGTCATTTTAACGTATTTAATACATAAAATGAATTGAAGAAGGATCATTTTAAACTTGGCCCGTGTGGTAGGCAAGCTACTCTCTGTTTGTCATCTGGATGGTGTTTCTTTTTTTTCCCCTTTTCACGTCCGCACTAAAGCAAAATCGATCAAGCTGGCAAGGGAAATGATGAAGGTCAGCTCCTGGAAGTCAAAAGGGGGCGGGGCGAAGCGTACATAATCTTACGCAAAGTTACATTTGGTGGCTTTAACATTGAAAGTTTTAAGGTTAAACTGTGTGCAATGTGTTTTCTATTTTTTTTTTTTTTCAAGATTGGTGCTAAAATGAGTGTATCCCCTTGAGCTCTGCCTCTTGAAAATGACTTGAGCTCCAGTAAAGGACAGAGCCACCTGTTAATCGCCTCTGTGAAGCTATCCCTCGTTAATGGTTGATTTCATTACACCTCCTGGATACTCCGGTGATGGTAATGTGAGAAGGTGGGAGAGACCATTTGGATTATGACCTTCCTGGGGATGACTGGCGAGGGCTAGACAACTAAGGATATCTCACAAACACACACACGCACACACACACACACACACACACACACAAGTATATTTAATCAGTGTAATCATTTTGCCCTCTTAACCAAAGATGATTATTGCCCTTGTGTTACATGCTACAGGCACCCCTGCAGGCCCCGCAGGACTATGGTGGATGAGATTTTGATGAATGTCACCTTTCTACAGCGTCTGTTCGTATGACTCTTTATGAGTGAGTCACACTGTGTGTGTGTGTGTGTGTGTGTGTGTGTGTGTGTGTGTGTGTATTTAGGAGGGCGGACTGGGTGAAGGTGGTTATGACCGCTGCTGCAGTTATTGGAGAGTCACTCAACTTTTTTCAAAGGCAATGTGAAGTCATCGACTGAGTTTGGTGCCCTGGGAGACAAGAGAAGGTGAGATGCAACCACAGCAAAAGGTCAAAACAGTACAAAAATAAACAATAAACAAGAGGATGGTGACAGCTGTTCTTGCTGCATTAAAAGTTTGTTTGAGTTCAGAGTGTTTTCTGAAAATAACAGCTATGTCTCTTTGTCCTTTTCAAAGATGTTCAGACCTGTAAAATTAACCAATCATACATTTCAGTTTCTGAACATTTTATGGTACAGTACTTTGACTGTCAATCAAATAGTTCCAAGGTATAAAATGTGAGGGACAGTTTTGAGTTTCATACTGAGTTCCTCAGTATTATAATAACAGTGTCAGTAATACACATACTACTATTCACAGTCTGTTCGGTCTAATCTTTGAAATACCAGACATCTCTTTATTCTTTTGTTTGTTTAACTCCCTGTCTGTGACAACATTTCATTATATTTGTATTACTATAGTATATTATCATGTATCAGGTAACGCAGTACATCATTATAACCAGAAGAGGGCAACATAGGGCAGCTTTAATACACCACACCAGGGAATGCTTCACTGCAAAAACAGCTCATAAAAAAGTAAAAACGACTGAAATAACCATTGCTACAGACTCTCTCCCAGTATCTCTCTCTCTCTTTCTCTCTCTCGCTCTCATGAGAGAGAGAGAGAGAGAGAGAGAGAGAGAGACTCTCACTCACTGAATTGTCTGAGGCTGTGAAGTACTGTATGGTTTGGAGTTGTAATTCAGTATGTTCAAAGGCAATATTAAAGCTACCACAGTTGTGATTAAGGAGCTGTAATTACCTTAGACTTCAGACCCAGAGTTGCTAAAGTATTTATGAGTGACTTACACTAGATGGAGCTGATCAAAGATCTCTGCGTGTGAGGGCCTCCAAGGTCCTTGTCCTTCCTCGCAATAATTTAAGGAGCAAGTCTTACAAAGTGTCAGCCAATTAAATTGATGGTCTTCATTTTTACAAGCTCCACGGAATACTTACACCCCCTCTAAACATTTCTCTCTAAGTGTCAGATCAGATATGACCAATGAAACTCAAGTAGTGACACAATCAATGCAAAACTATTCCTCTGGATAGCTTTGAAATGACTGTTAGAATTAGATTTGACACATGTGAATGTTTAATTGAGATATTTTGACAAATTTACATCAACAAGACCTATCATTTATTAAACAGGGTAATAACCTGTATAAAAGTAATAAAAGAAAGCTGACATTGTTGTACCATTTGACTACAGATGTGGACAGACTTCCTTTAACGCATTTAATCCTATGAATTTAATAATGTCTTGATTTACTTCCTGCTCAATCATGAAAACCAATCAGCTGATTTTTCATGCGCGTAAGCTGAGCCCCGAGTAGCACAGAGTGCAGAAGAGTCCATCTAATTCCTCATCTAACAGCACTTTTAAATCACAGTTTTTGCTATCCTGTGGTTTATTTAAATATGATCACGCTTTACTCCTTGACAACAATTTTAAACGCCAACTCTAACGAGACCGCAAAAGTATCAACGGATTTGCATTCGAAGGCAGAGTATGTAGAATCTTCTTTGGCACTGTTACAAACCTCTCTACTCCAAGAATGTCTTTCTTGGAAAATATCAATCTAGGGGGAAAAAAATTAAATGATTTACCTGCTGCTCTGTCTCTGTACTGCTTACACGACATGCTTTACATTAACGTGTCCAGATTTGTGTAAACGGAGGCCAAGCAGGAAGCCTGGGCTATAAAATATGATTCATACGTATATCTACTTTAGGTTGAACAGCGCGTCCCACTTAAGCAGCGAACCGCTAAATGTCTTACGGTAGACATGTGGGCAACGGTTTAGAGCAGGCAATTCAGCTCTGGTTCTGGCTCTGCTCCCAAACCACGACCTGCCTGTCGGCAAGGCAACCTAGGGTTCAGCGTAGGGTTGAGGTTACAGCCTAAAGGCTCACATGAGATCATTCAGACAGGTGAACCAGGGCGAGAAGATTAGGATGGATCCAGACCACTGGGCTGCGTGTGTGTGTGTGTGTGAGAGTCTGTGTGTGTGTGTGTACGTGAGAGAGAGAGAGAGAGAGACAGAGAGAGAGAGAGAAAATGAGAGTCTGTAAATGGAAATAGTGTGCAGCTCTTGCCGTCAGTGACACAGTTGTGCTCTGGTCAGGTCTCTGCAGAGCTCCAATAGACCCGGTGTTGACTCAGTCTGCAGTCTATGTACTACGTAAACCCCGCTATTGGAATGACTCCCGGCCTTGTTTCTGGATCAAGAGCCTCTAAACACAACCTCACTGCTGTGCTCCTCACAAAGATACACAGACAGCCTTTCTCCTCTGCTCTTCATACATACCATAGAAAAATATACAGTTGGACCCTGATTGGTGTCCAATTGTGTTACTGGATATTACAACAAAGGCCTATGGCAGTTTGTCCATGTCAGGGCCTGTTAAATAGAGCGAAAAACAGACAAACAAATAAATAATCGACCAAAATACAGTAAAGCCTAGTAAAGCCTACATCAATAACAGCAATTCAGACAGACCACAAATGCCACAGGATTTGTATAACTTTCCATCAATGTCACATGGTGATGACCTCATGTAGGATCACTGCAGTCAGGCTGTGTGCAAGTTCTTCTTTTGAGTACTATATGGGAGTACATAGTATTCTACTTTATTGCAACATTTTATGAAATACAATATTTTTAGTAAGCCTAAGCGTTAGTTGTCATGTTAACCTTTTAACCTGTTAACCAGTCCAAATGTCATATAAGACATGTAGCAGAGTGAGACATTTGTCATTCGAAATGAGAAAGTCCCAGAACTGTGATCTAGGCTACAGTGCCTTAGTCATAAGAGATGTTTTTTTAAAGGACAACGTTCCTGGAGAGTCTCTACTGTTAAAATGTGCCTTTTCATAGCAACAATGTTGATGTTGGCTGGAGATTTCTGTGTGTGTGCGTGTGTGTGGGTGAGTGTGGGAGGAGGCAGCAGAAGAGGGAGGGAGAGAGGGAGAGAGAGGGAGAGAGAGAGAGATAAACTCAGTGTGTTCATCTGAGATTGTGTGCGCTTTATACAATCAAAAAACTAACTACTGATTTGTGAATTAACTTTCAGGTCAGCTGTAATTTCTTTCACAGAAGATGCGTGGAGCCAGTAAAAACTGTGAAGGTTAAATCAGATCCTATAGAGTAGACTCAGCTCCCATACAGCTGGACTTCACACGGTTCGGCCACTCAGTGGGAACTGATTTAACATTGGTCTTTTTTTTCCAAGCAGAGGGTGGTAGTACCTAGTCTGCCCAAGATATCGATTTATGTATGAAAAAGTTATGCTTTCAGTCTTGCCTTCCAACCTGTTACAACCTACAGGACGTATTTCTCAGTATTTGAGCGAGAGAATCATGAGGAATGGTGATTGATGATTACATGAGAAGTTATAAAAGAAGGAATTAATTTAGGACGATAACCTATCTCTCTCAGGAAATGGTAAACAGATAGCTGTTATTCTGTCACTCTTTAGTTTAGTCTTTTTCATCTATTTGACAATGACCCATTAAAGATGAAATACATTTGTCATAGCCTTCTTTCTTCAGACCCGATTGACCTCAACTCAGGAAAAACTTCAGAACTTCTGAGTCCAAAAAAATCCTGAAGGAGCATAATACAAAGGATAAAAAGAGAGCTTGTTGAGTTCTGATATCCCACAGGAAAGACTTGGAGTGTCACGGTCTGAAAGATCTTCTCTGGCTGTTGCAACTAGTCTTTTTTTTTCTCCTCAACTTGATCTTACAAATTGAAGTTCGTTCAAAATGCGACAAAGGTAGCTCAGAAAGTCAGGTTAGGGTTATCTTTTGTAACTTTTCACAGTGTCTTATTCACAGCATTTTGTAGGAATTTGAAGAGAGAAAGAGAGAGAGAGAGAGAGTGTGAGAGAGAGAGAGAGAGAGAGAGAGAGAGAGCGAGAGAGAGAAGGAGAGAAGAGAGAGTGAGTGAAAGACAGCAAGTGTGTAGTGTTTTGTGTGTGTGTGCATGGGTACGTGTGTGTGTGTGTGTGTGCATGTGTGTGTGTGTGCGTGCGTACGTGTGTGAGTGAGATAGAGATGGGGGTCACTGTGGTTAACTGCCGCCTGATAATGAGTCTCTCTGAAATAAGTACTGTTATTGGAAGAGTTCACCTGTCTCAGGAGGAAAGAAGCCTTCTTGACCTTTTGGATTTCCACACATCAGTACACTTACTCACACACACACACACACACACATGCACAAGCTCACGTGCACACAAATACACACACACACATACACACACACACACAATAGCCCCACTATTTCCAGCTTTGATTTTTCTGCACTTGTCAAATCAAGTCTAGGTCAGAATCAAGTGTAACGCAGTTGCAGCTAATTAGCAGCTCCCTTTCCATATTAATATTCTGAGCATTACCAAAGACTTGACTTTCATTCCACCAACAGTGTTTTCTCTCTGACCTTTCTGATTACACACAATGACTGAAGGGATACAAGAGTGAAGCAATTTTCAACTATTCAGGTTTGACCTTGCCTAATGTGCTTGTGCCGTAAAGTTCTCTCTCTCTCTCTCTCTCTCTCTCTCTCTCTCCCTGACTCTCTTTGTCTCCTTCTCTCTTTGCCTCATTCTTGCTATCACACACAGCATGCACATACACTGCACATGTCATGTATATATAAACATTCCTTCAGTTTCATTACTGAATGGTTAACCTTGGAGCCAAGGTCACAGTTTTCTCTTTTCTCTTTTCCTTTTATTTTCTCATTGCCTGGCTAGGATTAAATCCAGCTAACCGGAGATAGCAAAATACGGTGTTTTCAGATCACCCTGTCACAAAAAGAAAAATGTGGCCACCGTAGATGTGTGAGATCTCCTGAAAAACAGCAAGCGAGAAGTGTGCAGGCTAACACCTACAACTGGTATCTTCCACTCTGTTTATCAGGGATGGACCTCCTTTACAAAAACACTCTGAATAGTAGGTTCAAAGAAAGCAGACTTATTAAGAAAGTGAAATAGCAGGAGAGCATGAGGAAGTGTATCCTGCAATAAGCGGTGTGCAACACCTGAGCGTGGTTAGCTCTGCCCAGACAAACTCAACAATCTTAGAACGGCATCAATTACTTCTCAGTAGTCTGAGGACAACAAGATGGAAAGGAGAGACACATTAGTCATGGAGGAGAGAGGGAAGAAAGACGAGAGGAGAAGAAGAATGAGAGAGGCGGCGCAATGAAAAAGAGAAGCTGGATTAAATGGGAAAAATGATTTTTAGCAGGACAATTAGTTAGACATATGTTGAAAATCTCCCAAGCTTAATACCAACGTGGATTTCCACTGTTATTAAAATAAAGCCATTTGACGCCTTTAATTCAGCACTCTGTGGGACTTGACTGCGTGGTATGTCTGCTTACAGTCTTTGACCCCAAAACCCTTCAGGGTATTTAAAACCTCTTAAGCACAGTGGAGGATTAGCAATGGCTACAAATTGCAACAATACGGTATCATCTGCTGATGGCACAATATGGTAGAGAACTGTACCATGGCTAGAGAATGCACAGATGGCTTTGACACATTGCAGAATGCTGTCCAGATGCGTCTGTCCGGCATCAGGAACTGGGTTAAGACGGAGCCTTCTGCTTCACGCAGCGCTTCAACGCAAAAGAAGCAGAGCCTCCAATTTGTCATCTTGCCTGTCCCTCTGAAAAATAATGACCGGACACTTGTGACTAATGCGTGCGGAGAATATTTTTAAACATGTCTTAGGACTGCCTGCCATCCATCCATCCACCCAATCCATCCATCCATCCATCCATTCACTGTGACTGATATTTTCTACTGGAAATATCAGTCACAGCGAATTCTGATCAAACACATCCATAATTTAAATGAATAAAAATAATAAAGTTGTCATCAGTTGGGAGTATCTTGGAGAGAGAGTACAATATGAGTGACAATACAAATGAGGTGTGCGGTTGATTCTTCTCTCTCCCTGGGGAAAACAAATCCAGACAGACAGGGGAGAAGATGAGTTCAGCAAGGTTAATGAGCACCGGAGGCTAGTGGTCACAGCACACATTTACAGCACTCCGTACAGATGCCTCTGTTTATTTATAGAAACATCTAAATGTCAACATAAATGATAGAAATGCCATTTATGGTGTGTCTTGCTTTGCAAATGAAAAAAAGGAGGAAACTGGCCTAGTTACCATTCAAAATAATGGGAGAGACACAAGGACCTGAGATCCAAAATGGGTATGTCATTGGAGCCATCTCTCTACTACTCTCTGCTACTCTTATCTAGGCTCTAAAACAAACTTTTTGGACATTCAGAGTACCAACAATATATGTATGGATTCATAGTTGTGATCGTTGTCAACTGGGTTCCGTTTATTTTAATACTAGATCCCTTTCTCTCTCTCTCTCTCTCTCTCTCTCTCTCTCTCTCTCTCTCTCTCTCCCCCCCCTTTGTCTTCCTTTTTGTGTTTTCCTTGCTCTGAACTTAGCAGGATCTCATAAATCAGTCTCTAAAACAGTGGTTCATTGAGGGGTATAAAAGGACAAATGTATTATTGGAACAAAGATGCGCTGCCTGGTGACTGCAAACATCCATTTTGGGTTTTTTTTTTTTTCTTTTTGGGCAGCCTCCCATGAGAACAAATAATCACTCTAACCCGTACCCAAAGGTAAATGAAATGCCAGGCCACCAAGAAGGGGAATCGTATTAGACTGTCTCGGAGACTCCAAGAAGACAGAGAGCTCTGAGAGACATCCAATTAGGAGCTCCAAACATACGTGGACGTTTTACCAAATAGAATGTCACTATGCTTTTGTTTCGTGGCTTTATTATTACATTTTGTTATTGTTTTTTGGGGGTTATTTTGCAGGCATTTTCTTGTAGATTTTGGTTCTGTCGTCTCATAAATAACATCTCATTTTAAAATATTAATCAAGACCCTCCCACTGGCTTTGTTGCCACCGTAGTTTTGTCAACATACTTTAAGGTTCTTACTCTACATTATTGTTATGCTTGTTATTATATAGTGCCACAGTGTATTACAGTGTATTATATCATGTACAAGTCTTTCAGTGTACTGTTCAGTCAATTCATTATCACCAAATTGTTTGCATACGAGCTTCGCTAGAACTGAGTGAAGCTTCTGTTCACCTTCTCGAGTAAAGAATTTCTGTTGTCTCAGAAAAAAAAAAACAAAAAAAAACAAACATATTTGACAGTGATAAAATCTAACTCTACTGCTCCTCCTTGTACAACTACCCAAGAAAACGTCAGCAGCCTCTGTTGGTTGAAACGGGCCAGGGAAGGTTTGCGTCTTAATTCCGCCTTTTAGAAAATCAGTAATGGCTATTAGTCATATTCAGAAAAGACCATTAACCTAACAAGCTGTAGGAGCCAAAGCAAAATGGCTAATGAGGAGGAACTCATACAGCGTGTGATTGTTTAGATCCATAATTACATTAGACCGTTAAAAAGGTATCTTTAGCTCTCACGCCGACTGTTGATTGACCAGAACAGGCAGTCATAATCAGGCAGGGAGAAATATATGGTAAATGAAATGCCTCAAACTGACGCAGAGTGTCTTATTGTGTCAGTTCATTCACCTGTTATGTTTGTTTTACCATTTACTGCATACAGAATTTCTGACCTGAAATGTCAATATCTGACCTAACTCTGTGTCATATCTAGTGTCTTAAAAATATGTCAGCCCTAAACTCATCAGCTGAACTGAATTTGACTTACCCGAGCTGTGGATGTAGCTGAGGAAACTAGAATAGACTGTCCTTGTATGTTTGGTTAATCCCCAACAGCACAATAAACAGTCTGTACTTTGGTCTATATTTGGTCTTTCTTTGGTCTGTACTCAACATTTAGCTGTAGCTCGAAACTGCCATACTCACACATTTGAATATTCCACTTCAGTCCAGTTCTATATTTCTTTCTTTCTTCACCTGAATCAAACAGTACTACTGACCAAAATCAAAATGGCTGCTGCAGAGGCCTTGTGTTTCAGTGCTGCCTGGTGTGAGACAAGCTCCAGTCCTGTTGAACATGGCAGGAGCACCTGCTTATGTGGCTGCTGACACATCCAAAGACATTTCTACTCATTTATTCATGCAGGTCTGACACACAACTGCTCTATGTCAGGCAGGCCAAGATTCGAGAGGGCAAATGAGTAAATAATTGACTGAAGCAACAGAAGACATGCAAACGCACACACACACGCGCACGCACACACGCACACACACACCCCTACACACACACAGAGCTGTTTTGACAGCAGTCCTGTGTCAAGTCTGGCATTGTTTATCCAAAGTCTCCTTTAAATGACAGAAGACTGAATGACTGCAACCACGTCGAAAAACAACAGTGAAAATGAATGATACCTCATGGCTCTGATTATTAGGTTACTGGGGAGCCATTGCACAAAAACAGATAGCTTTGGTGGACCTTTTGTTGTTTCAAAGATTAACGCGCTGAGAGACAGGTAAGCCACCTTAAAGAGCGTCTCAGTGCTTCACAGAGCTATCAAAGATTCATACTCTCATCTTTCACTGCTGCCTGCTCAACACAGGGATTTACTCCAGCTATGAATAACTCTTAATTGATTGAATAGTTCAGTGAAGATTGTGTGGCACACTCAGTTTGTGGCTCAAAGTTCCATTTGGGATGAAGGAACTTTAATGAGTTTTCTGAGGGAGGGACATAGGCAGACAGAAACAGTAACTTAGAAATCATTTTATATGCTGACATCAATTCTGAGCCATGCTGCAGGGTTTTAATAATGCCTCAAATATCAAGATATTCATCCATCAGAGCAACATTTGTTACTCAAGGCCTCAAGCCATATATTTTGATTCATTTCACCAGCAATGTTTTTTTTTTTAGAAAAGTGATGTCAAATATGTTCCCGTGAATTTGAACAGCTTTTTGTTTTCTGCTAATGTTAAACGAAGACTCCCGGCATGTATCTGGGCTTTGAGATCCCAAGGACGAAGTGGAGTAACTCATACAGTCTCTGAAACGCTATGTCAAGGTACTGCTCTTCTGGGCTTCAGTTTCAGGTCCTGTGATGTATCTTTTTCATTTATGTTTTATGTTGCAATCAAGGTGATTTGCAGCAGTGCCAAAGGGAAAGGGAACTGGGTGTTGACTTCGTGTGGCCTACAGGTCTATTTAAAACATGACTGAAGGCCCTTAGGCTTCATTGAGAAACATTTAAGGAAAAAATTCAGTCCATTTATGGGTACAATGTCAGAAAGGTACTTTTTAGAGAAGGTTCTCCACTGTAAAGTATTATGGTGAAGACTGATGCATAAATTGCTGGTTACTTAATCGGTGAGGTATATGAGCACAGTAGGAAAAAACCATGTCTTTATCCTGCACTTCCTCAAAGCACTTCAGCCACCATTACTTTCGACGAAGGAAACACGTTTTCTTTCTCCGGATAAAGAAACTGATTTGTGGTGTGAACTTTTGTCTCAGTTTTCACTCACACAGAGCAAGGGGGTCACCCTTTGAGTACGAACACGGATGGCGAGGCCTCCGGCCCTCTACAGATCAGCCATGTTTTGCAATTATCTGTAATTAACCAAACAGTTAGAGGCTCTGCAACCTCCGCTGAACTGCAAAATGCTTAAGAGTCTGTCATTAAAAAGAAAAACAACAAACAAACAACGGAAGAAATGCAGCAATTTTTTTGCTTGCATTTTATTTGCCTAATCATCAGTGTCCTTTCTTTTTTTTTTCTTCTTTTTTTAAGATGACAGTGCATTACTTTGGTGTCTTAATTGCTCAGCTTTGTAGATCTTAACCTCGAGGCATGTGTTTCCTTGTGAGACTACCTTCAAAATAAATGACTTCTATGTTTATCTCCACTCTGGTGGAAAAGCGGTATTAAAAAGTTATTTTTTTCTTTTTAATCTTTTGATTTGACCCCGCAGTTAGAAGCCGATTTATGGTACTTGCCAATCAAACAGATCAAAGACTATCACTCTTTTCATAAAGATGGAAATTTCTTTGACCTTTCAGCACTGACAGGTTTGTGATCTGTAGCACAGATACGTTAATTACTGCAATGCCTGACCAAGAGGAACATGATCACAATTAACAGCAACAGATGACAGAACCGATTTTACCAATTCACCTCCTAAGCATCCAGACAGTAAGGTATTACTAGAAGAGGAGCCAGGCAGTCAAAAAAAAAAAAAAAAGCCACGCTTTTTCAAATCATGGTGATATGTCTCAACTCTCACTCATCTTCAGAGCTAAACTTCAGAGGGTGATGTATTCCTGGCGGAACGTAATGCGGAATTTTTAGCTGTAGAACAGCTGTAGTGACGGCTTTCCACAGGGTCTGATCACTCAGTTTTTATTATTGCCTCAGCTGATGTAATTGCATCAGAAAAAAAACCCATCACATTTTCATATTTAAATGTATTCAAGATTTTAGTGAATATATTTTGTCATCCATTTAGCACGAAGGCTCCAAATGGTTCCACAGCTGAGGTATAAAAATGGCTCCAGGTTTTTTTTTGTTTTTGTTTTTTTTTTTTTCTCTCCAATCTTACCTCTGCTCACCTTTCCGTACCCTTTTCTCTTTCTCTTTACTCTCTGTGCGTTTTGGCATAACGGGGAGGGAAGCATATGAGTGAAACAGAAAAAGGAGGGGAGAAAAAAAAAACTAACAAAATGAAAACATGCTGTTTTTTTCACTTACTGCCTCCAGGCTTGTGAGATCTATGGAATACCAGAAAAGAGACACTTGCTTGTGGTGAATCTCTAACCACTCATATGTCTGTTGGAGTTCAGCTTTTCAAAAACAGATTCTGTAGGGAAGAAGAGTATTACATTCTTATATGCTGTCATATTCCGATCATTAATGATTACAGTAACCATAATGATACCATCAGGCCTATGGGTACACACATCTGAAATACTCCCATTGAACTCTAAATAACTTCAGTCACGCAGACATTAGCGTTTTGCGTTCACTGAACCCTTTCATAAGGTTACAGCTTTGGGATCCCATATTCTGAAGTCTGCGGGGTCTGAATTCTATTTATAATAAGCAAAGCATGTGTGTGAATATTCAGTTAGTGCCAGGAATGGGGTGGCATCAGATGTCTGTTACGTGGCTTCTGGCAGACGGGAAAAGAGGGGCAGAGGAGATGGAGGAATGGAGAGAGGCTAGAGGAGGTGAAGGAAAGAAGATGAGTCCTTGGGGTCACATCCCGTTGTGCAAGGGCAGCATCTGACACGAGATGAAGTGCAGTTCATCCGAACAGACACAGGAGAGGGAAGAGAGGAGAAATGGAACTGATGAGGATTTGTTCGGTTCCCGCACACATCCGTTACTCTCCTATACGGCTTGGCACTTCCTGCTGAAGTATGGACAACCGGAGCCCGGAAACGGGGTGTGTGTGTGTGGGGGGGGGGGGGGTTAAAGAGAACATTTTCACAGTAAAATGAAGTGGAGCAGCACCCGCCATAGTCCAGCTCACTCATGAATTCTTTATTTCCTGTGTTTGTACTAATAAAGGGGACTGAACTACTTCATTAAAATATCTCATCATCTGTTATTATACTGTTGCTACAGTGTGGTTATTACATCTTTTATGGTGTTGTTACTTTAGACACCACATAATATCCATCCACGTCAAGTACTGTTTACTTAAAAACTCTGGCGGAGTATAACTTACACTGCACCAAAAAAAAAAAAAGAAAAGAGAGATCTTTCAATGGATGATACGATTACATAAAATCATATAAACACTATGGGGTTTTTCTCAGACAGGGAAGAAACATTTTATCCAAACTTACTTTCGACACTCTCCCCCTAATTCCACCTCACACTTTTTTGGTAAAGAGACGAGATGGAGACAGAAATGTGTAAGGGACTGAAGGTTGAAACCCAGGCGGGTGTTGACTCTGTAAAGTCATTTTTAAAAGTCTGTCTTGAAGCACCGAGGCATGTAATACAGTTTATGAAGCCTCTTTTTTTTCTTTTTTCTTTTTTTTTTTTCAAATGGGCCAAATTACAGATCACTTTCCATTTATGCGAAAGGGTGACTAAATCAGAATATACATCTTTGTGAGTTATAACAATTGATGTGCTTAAAATGATGATTAGTATCATTAGCACCCTAATACTGAAAGCAACAAGCACTCAACTATGAACCCAGATGGAAGAAAAATTACAACTGTGACAGATCAAAAAGAAGACCACAAGAGCCTGACTTCTCAAGACGGCTATTTCCAGGCACCACTGATGTACCAAAGATTTTCTTGCTTTTAATGTTCACTTCCAAACAGAATGAACTGTCACAAAATTGTCAAAGATTGATGTCCTCTGCTCTCTGTTCTCCATTTTCAGTCACTTTCTCTTTTCCAATCAAACACCGTCAAAAATTGGCCTCTGTGACACCAGACCCTGTGTGACAATGCTCTGTCTTTTCACGAAACACGACCGGCGAAACACATTTTCCCTAGAGAAAAACCCTGCAGACCTTTCAAACAAAACGACACAAGGACAAAGAGAAAAATGAATCCCCTTAAATCATAATGACCAGACAAAGTGTGGCTTTCGCATCTTCTTGACTTTGACTTTCTCGCACTGACAATTATAATCTAATTTGCCTGAGCGGAGCAAATCCCTCTTCTGTCGTCTAATCCCTGACAGTTCTCCCACCGTCTCAGCACGCTGATACATCAACGCTATTAAAACTTCCATAAAAGCCTGTGGCATGAGCGACCCTCCACCCCCCACCCCCCCCACCCCTCCACCCCTCACCCCACCCCTCAGGAGAACCCAGCTGGGTTTGGACACGGAGAGCCTCATCTGTTTTCTGACTAAATCTCCTGCTCTCGCAGACATCCTACGTCTCAGCAGCCGCGTCTGAGTTTGCCTCGGAAGTTTGTTTGATTTGGAGCTTCAGTGTCACATATGGAGGGGCACGACAGCGGTGCAACTGGGAAAGTTTCGTTTCTGTCCCTAAGCTCTGGTTTTGATTCTCAGTGTTTGGTCTCGGCTGATGGCAGAACATCTCAGTGGTTCTCCTGACTTTCTGTTTTAAGTTAGTCAAGCGACGATGTGCTGTAATGTCATGTAATACTGTTCCACTATTTCAACATATCTCGGTAAGAAAAAAAAAAAAAAAACAGTCCATCGAGTCCACTAGTAATGGAATGAGTGATCGGTTTTCACTGTGGTAAATCCATAGCAGGAATGTAAGTACACTCCAGATAATTATACCTGACCTGAAAGGAAAGCTTCAGATCTTACTCTCTTAATTTCTAAGCTAAGCAAATACAGCTATGAAATGACCTTAGAACAGCCATCATATGCACGATACGCCAGAATGAGAATGCTAATGTCCCCTGACCACTAGATGGTGTCTTGGGGAAAGAAGATTGCAGGTTTGGAGTTTTGGTTATAATAGCTCTCTCCTAACAGCAGAGGTTTTCTCCTTTTCTTGCCTTATGATCTTCACTTTTCCTCACGGACGAGTGGCGCAAAATGTGGGAGCTTTACCGATGCCTCAGCGTAAAGAATGGTCATAAATCTTTTTCTGTAAGCTCAGAATGATGCATAGTCTTCAGACTGGGTGATATGTCTTCCACTAAGAACTACTGGGCTTTTCTCCACCAAGAGCTTCTTTCTTAAGACGCACAGAAGAAATGATGTATTTGCGGAGCAAAAAACGCAGATGTTTTGAATGTGTTTTGGTCTTTTGCTACCACCCTGACATGCTTGCCTTGGGAATGCTAATGTTAAGACCTAGCTGAAAAGACGAGGACTCGAGATTCTCGTATATAGTTGCATAATCATGATAAATAAGGATTAATCTTAAACTTTACATGAAGGAAATTTTAATGTTTATTGAGGGAAAACATATGCTGATAAGATGCTGACTCATTTTGAGTAATGGTTTCAGCAGACTTGTTTTATATGTTAAACACTAGCAAGACAAATCTTCAATCATATTCTTCCCTCAAGTGTTTAAAGCTATGGTAATGTCTTGTCTTGCTGATTTATTGTCAAAGATCCATCTTAGGTTTTTTTTTGTTTTGTTTTGTTTTTTTTTATGGTTCAGGGAAAATCAAAAACATATTTGTACGGTTTTGTACCAAACTAGATAAGATCTGACACTGACAACAGCATGGCCTGTTATCAGAGAAAGCCCTTTGTTTTCATGTGTCAATCAGAGTGTCACTGAATCAACAGCTTGTCAAAGAATCTCGACTCGACTGTCTTCACATTCTCAAGCTCAACAAGGAGAAAAAGGCACGGATCCTGGCGGACTTACCAACATAAAAGGACCAAACAACAAGAATTATATTTATGCCAAAAAAAAATTAAATAAAACTATGTTCTGTAAATTAATAATCTATCGAACCCCAAAAAGTAATCAAAATCATTCCAGTAGTTATTTTGTGCTCTGGGCAATATGTAAAACTGAAATGGCGCTCTGTTTCGGTGGCTGAAGAGAGCTGATTCACCTGACAGCACGTCAGAAATTTGCCTGCAGTCTTTTCACTCGATCCCTCCCGGGAACTGGGGAATGCAAAAGCAGAGGCCGTATGTTTCTCTGGCTGCTTTCTTGTTGCCAGCGACTGCCGTGTGGACAGCAAGACTGTGCTGTGGTTTTACTGTTGCCGTGGGAGACCTGTGTGTGCCACACTCCTTCACTATTGAGTTTTGATGTCTCAGGCCACAGGCTCTCAGTACAGCTACAACAGGTCAAGAGAAAATGGTATCAGTAAACACAGCAGAATTAACAGTAAATCTGTGTTTCCTCTCCCCGACTGAGGGGCCACAAACAGAAATGTGTAGTTTTATCTTTGTTTTCTTAGTTACCTGAGGCTGCAAACCTCCTCCATATCAGACATCAGGGAGTGCACTACAATGGCTCCAACTTCCTTTTGTCTTTTAGTACTTTGAGAGTGGATTCTATCTGTCCATTTTCTAAAAGTGCAAACAACAAGACATTAAGGTATTCCCTAAAACATTCAGGCCAGTATGCAAGACATAACATTTCTAAAAGGTTACGTTATATGTATGACGTGTGTATATAAATAGAGAATCTATAAAGAAATTTGTAAAAAAAAAAAAATCATCTTTTGTGCTACAACTCTGATTTTCCATGTGTTAACAGGACTAAACAAACAAAAAAAAAAAACACTAGTCAGTACTAGTCAGTCCCTTTTTTTCTCTGTCTCTCATGAGCCGCAGCAAACGCTGGGAAAAAAAGTGAGTTGAACAAAAATTGCAGTCAAAGACTATCAGGAGACTTTGTGAGCGAAGGTTTTGGCCTTTACGGATAGCTTCAACTTGTCATGTCTTTGTCCCTTCTGTGCAGTCCAGGCTTTTCCATATCAGTTGAGAACAACTCCACCAAAATGACTCATCGCTAAGGAACTGTTGAGTCTCTATAAAAACACTGACACTCTTCAACTTGTTACATTTATATCCAAATTCAGGGCGACGCATCTCTGACATTTACGAACAGACATTATAATTGTCACTGTCTCATAAGTGAAGACTTGGCACAGATTGGGAGATAATATAATACTCATTAACTTGGAGATTGAGTCTGCTTCAATTAATTTAATTTTTTTCTCTTTTCATTGGTATTTCTCAAACAAAGTTTTTTTTTTTCTCCTCTTTCTTTCTGTTTCTGGATGGATGTCATAGATGTCTGAAAATTTCTAACAGTATTGTGTAGCACAATAGAACAGGCAAGCAACATCTCCTACCTTAGGTGAAGAATTTGACGGGGTTTTCTATTTTTTTCTTTTTCTTTGTGTGTGTGTGTGTGTGTGTGTGTGCACGTATGTTAGAGGGTTTGGCTGTCTGGTTCAAATTTGGGAACTCAGGGCTGATGTTCATTGTTTCACGAGCTTACATCACCATGAAACTGAATGATCTTTTTCTTATCCTGGTTTTGGTAGAGCTACCACAAACAGTTTTACCTATTAAGGTTTAAAAGGCAGATAAGATCCAGTAAGGCAATGTAAGGTTCTATTAGTATATATAGGAATGCATCTTCAGTCATAAAGGGTCACAAAACATAACTATGCTCTTTGAGTGTAAATGTGGTTTACCCCATGCTCAGAAAAGAGACAAATGCACACATGATTTTTCCAATAAAAATACCTATAAATTCGTGATACCCTCAACTAACACGTAGGCCTACATATCATAAATATAAGGAGAAAAATCCTTCTTTCTAATTTGAGCATTAATACAGGATGGGAAAATACATTCGTGGCAAAGGTATTCTGATGCTGGAGTTTAAAGTAAAGATACAACCAAAAAAGAACGACTCTGGACATGCAAGTCTCCCATTAAAAATAGCTTGAGTCAATTGACAGTCTTGAACGTCTTTAAGTGTACTCAAGTTTTCAAAAGTTCAAAACTGAATAAACACAGGCCTGCTGCAGTTAATAAAAATACGACTAGTTTCATGTTTGTCCACTACAATTTACCGTTAAAGGTTGAAACCAACCAAAGTTATTTTACTGAATTGTAAAAATGGCGAGCGACGGCAAAACGGAAGAGGGAGATGTTTCAGTCCTTACCAATGAATGTAGCCTATATTGAAAGGCAACAACTAACCTCTGATTATCGTCGACATACCTAGTATGTGTTTTGAAAATCTCCATTCATACACACATTTTCCTCGTAGGCTGGCTCGCGGCAATCTAGTGACTGCAACATCGCTTTGACATTGGCCAGCCGATGCATCGTCACTGGCGATGATGAGTAGGCTACATGCCAGTGGCAAATGCTGCAGCTTGGCCTGTAGACTAGGCACACGAATACAGACGTTCTTGCGCCTGCTTCTGTACAGCTGCATCAGAGGTCCTACCGCAGCGGCGCAACAGTGCAACAGTGATATTCCCACTAATAAATAAATAAATAAATAAAACAGCTCTTCATGACTGACCGTGCCAAATGAAACAAGTAGCAACAGCTGTAAATGGAAATGTATTGGACTAAAAAGTGTATAATTTCTTTATACAGGTTGTCGGGTAAAAAGCTGCTCATACAGTTGGTACATATAGTTGATTGGCCTTGTATTATAATGCTTCTGTATTACTTCGTTACTAACCATCCCTGATAAAGTATAGCCTACAGTGTCGGTCATTTTAATGCTTTACGGTTTGTGTGTTTGTTTTTCCGAAAAGAGTAAAAGTGCAACCAAGTGCAGGAAGGAGAATGGTTTGAAGTGCCCAGAGTCCTACGATAGAGCATGTCTGCTCTGTGGACTTAACATGGTGTGTTTCTGCACGAGACTTCGACATTGTTCATGAGCCATACAATCACTCGCGAGGAAATCGATATCGCTTTGAATTGCGGCTCCCTTATGTTGGGAAGTGTCTGTAGCTGTTTGACAATTTTGAGGGGGAAAAAGCGCACACTTAGTGCGTAGTGCTTCAACGCTATCACCGTCTTGAGCCAAAGTATCCTTTCAATGGTTCAACACTTACCATGTTCTCCAAAATGCCCGTAAAAGCGTGGACACAGCATTACCAGGAAAGGAGAAAAGTAGATGGATTGTGTCGCTATCGAATGCAAAGCGCATGCTATAACCACATCCTCTTAATGCTGTCGGCTCCTGATAGCCAGTCCCATTTATGTTTAAGTGGATGAAGCCTCCTGTTTTTCAGCTGAAGAACCCGCGTAGAAAACATCGGTGAATGCACAAAAAAGATACCAGGCATGACTCAGTTTTTCTAAAAAAAAAAAAAAAAAAACCATCAGTAGGGTTTATGAAACGTAAGCCAGCTTACCTTCCATGTATGTTTTTTTTTTCTTTTTATACCAGAATGAAGGGCAGCTCAACAAATATGAAAAGGTGTAGAATAGTGCACCTTGAGAAAAAACAACAAGAAAATAAAACCTCAATTATTATTCATTCCCAAGGGTCATGTTCAGGGTGACTATGAAATGTAAACACAGGTAAACTGAGAATCCACATCTTAAACCCATGTATTGGATAGGTGAGGGAGGGAAAGATGAAGAGAGAACTGAAGGTAGTTTAAAAAGTAAGTCCTATCTTTAATGTGTGTGTCAAAACTGAATGTGTGTAATCTTTGAATATTTTCTTAATCTGCCTGGCCACTTCTATTTCACTGTTTAGAGCCCATACATCTCTTGAAAAATCCTATTATTTATTAATGCGTTATGTACAATGGCTAGCATCTCATAATGGCTTGATTTCCTCAGGCGTTTAAATATTCAGATGCTGTCCCGTCTGCATTCATTGTTTCTGTTAGGCTGGTAGACTAAGCCTCTGATTGGCTGTGCCGTGTTCCAGATGAAGGATGTGTGATCTGGAACTGATACACGCTGTTCCATGTGAGCAGGTCCACAAAGCCAGATACATGAGCCAATCACCTACTGGCATTGCCTTGCTTCTATAGCAAGTCACACGTGTCTTGTCTCATAAACACACACACACACACATACACACGCTTACACACACACTCTCTCTCATTCACTCATACACAAAAATACTAAAAGAACAGTTAAATCTGCACTATTTTAGAATTTATATTTTATACTGAGATACTATGCTTAATCCATTACTGAATATTACTGACATTATGAGTAGACTAATTGGCGTTATCTGGTAAACTGATCAATGCGAAAGTCAGATAACGGTGTTTATGGAAAGATTACTGTTACGCTTTATGGATGAGTGAGATACGTGCACCTACTCTTGTGTGTGTGTGTGTGTGTGTGTGTTTGTATGTGTGTTCATGCCTTTGTGTGTGTACTTTCTGATTGGTATGTATCTATTTGTGTCTATCCATTGTGATCGGTGTGACTTCTAATCCAATTAGATGGCCAGGATCCCTGGCCTCGTCTCTCATTTAAATGATTAATACAATGATGGAAGGGCCGGGTGTGTGGAAGTGAAGGCCGCTGTGTCTTAATAAGGCCAGTGTAAGCATGAGATATTAGCCAGGTGCTGAGTTGATTTTCCCCTGAGCCTGCCAACACTCCATCACCCGGTCAGTGTAGAGCCCAGAGCCCTGGCGACAGCACACCTCACCACAGTCCCAGCAGCCTCCCTCTCACCTCTTCATTTTCTTCAGCTAAACTTAAAGCTAGAGCTATACCGACATAGAGTAAGGCACGATCATCAAATGGCGTGCCTCTCTTACTTAGGTTCTAAAACAAACCTTTTTCGACATTCTGAGTACCAACAATATGGATTCATCGTTGTGATTGTTGTCGGCTGGGTTCCGTTTATTTTAATACTGGATCCCTCTCTCTCTCTCTCTCTCTCTCTCTCTCTCTCTGAGAAGCTGTTGTGGGGGAGGTGTCAATGGAAAGTTAAAGCAGTCGCCAGCACTGGCAGTGTACACAGAAAGCAGTGGGCGGCCAGGAGCTATTGACTGGTAATGGTAAAGCGGCAAAGAGGTGAGACATTTCCCTCAGGCCAACAAAATGAAGTGGAGAAGCATATTGTCAATCCCAAGTAGTTTAGTTAAATAGAGCTGTACATCTATCTATCTATTACATCATTTCTGAATATTTGTAGTAGAGAGAGGGCTTTTAAATTCGTAAGAACCCACACGTTCAGATGCCAAATCAATTAAAAATGATTATTGGTGGTCTGTATTTCTGCTTTGTTTATTTAACCCAAAATGTAGCTGATTTGTGTGCATAGATCAATGCTTTGAAATACTGCTAAGATAACTGTACTGACCTTTAAGCTAAGTGCTGTCTGAGACTAGAGAAGGAAACCAATATTTACTCATACTATCAAGTGGTATTCAGCGTGACAAGACAAATCAACAAATCCAGCAGCCACAACTGTTTGCTGTTCACATATAATTATAGCCTGTTTGCCTGAAAAAAAAAAAAAAAAACAAACAAACAAAAAAACATATAGCTTTTCTAAAAGCAAGAGTGTCTGTCACCTATTCTTAGCACAGGAAAGACAGTCTTCCCAAGCCTCTCCAATCACTCCGGCAAAAGCATAAATCAAACATGCTTCTATATTTAGATCCGATATAACGTTAGCATGACAGCCTGTAGTAGAGCATGGGGGAGGGGGGGGGGTCATGTGGTAACTTAGCAACTGGTGCTAGGCAACCTTGTTGGTAAGCTTCGATTTAGAATGGTTGGTGGGCTTCTTAAAAGCTTGAAATGAGCCCCGGTTCTGAATAATCAAAAACATGCAGATGAGATTATCTAGAATGTATTGTGCCGCAACCCTGAATATTAGAGGGGTTTTTTTTTTCTTTTTAAATGTGCATTTCACCCGAGTAATATATATCATCAGCTTCACTGCATCATATGGTGCATAATGCAGTGAAAATGATGCATTGCAGTTTTTTTTTGTTTTTTTTTTTTATGTTCAGATATGTTCAGACAACCCTTAGATTAAAAAGGTGCGTAGTCCCTTGATGGTACAAGCAGTTATGCTACCGTAAAATCCATCATCTCTTACGCCTCTGATAATGTTATCAATTTACAATTCATTGCTTTAGCTCGCAGCACTAATTACTTTGTCTTTTATTTATTTAATTTAATGGCAGAAATAGGGAATCGTTCAGCCTCTGTGCTACATGTGTCATCGGTTGATGAAATGAAACCCTGGCTGCTTCAGCACAGTTCTGCAAGTCATGGATCTTCCTGTGTGACATTGATGAATGCACGTGACAGACGTCCTTGCCGCTCTCCCTGGCAAGGTGACATGGCTCTCAGACAGACGCAGGCAAGAGATACTGCACAGAGGTAGTGCCATTGGATCTCTGCACAGCTGGTTCAACACGCATTGTCTGCAGACAATCAGACAATCAAAACAACATGCCTTTTCTTACAAGCCTTGAAAAAACAAACCAAAAAAAAAAAAAAAAAAAAGTATTATTGTTATGTCAAAAATGAATACAATCTGATGAAGTGTTTCATGAAAAACTATGTGGAAGAAAGTCATTTTAGCACTCAGTTTCTCATAAAATGTTTACAACACTTCAGGAACCAATGTCAGATAGAAAAAAATGACCATACACTCAGCTGTGATTTGGAGAGAGTAGATTATAAATGAAGGACTGTAAAATATAGTCTGGAAGCAGAATTACTGCCACTGCTACGACTACTAACCATCAACCAGAAAAGAGATAAGAAGAGCCCTTATCTTTAGTTAAAGTCTCAGTAGTCAAAGTCTTTTTTCCCCAGTAATAACTACTTCTTAATGTAACAAAGTTTCAGGTATTTCAAAAGCTAATTCCATGTATCCATTTATACATGGTTGCACAGATTCATAAGCACACAGTGAATAACAGTGTGGAGAGGTAAACCACGATGAGATCAAAACCTTTTCATTCATCTTTCATGTCTAGAACAACAGCTTTATGAATACTCTATTGAATAGAAGAAAAAAAAAAATCTGCTATTTCATTAGTCGTCACGTTCAGCAAGACAGGCTTGAAAGAACAATGACCTCTGCCTGCATGCAGGTATTCCACTAAGGTTTCATTTACAAAGGCAGGAGGGGGAGTAACTGTTTCAACTCCTCCTTGCTCTTTTATTTATTTCTTTTCAGCATGCCGTCCATCATCGCTTTGATGAATAAACCATTGGCCTCGTCTGTGTAGGTAGCAGCCCACTATCCTTCCAAAGGCTCCCAGCTCAACCCCTTTGGCCTTAAATAAATCAGAGAATCTCATTGCACGAGCAGAGCCAGCCAGAGAAACACGCAACTGATGAGCGACAGATTTAATGAAGGATTGTCGGTCAACATGGGTACGGGAGCCTTCATGTCGACATGCTTAAAAAAAAGAAAGTGAACGCTCGTTTGAAAAACGATGACTTGAAAACGTTTTCTTTTTTGTTTCTCTTTTTCTAATTCGTAAATATCATTCACGGTCTTCACAAAAGAACTTTATTTGATGCATCAAAGAGTGTAGGGTGAATGAAGATACTTTCAGCAGAGCAGAAGAGCAACAATGAAGGTGATTAAACAGTGCCTGCTTGCCAGCTGTCACATGGTGTTTTACGTTTTCTAGAATACATTGAGATGGACATAAAGTCAACAAACAAAAGGACAAACAGCACCTAGAGACTTGGCCAATTGAGAAGACAAATCTGTGCGTGTGCGTGTGTGTGCATGTGCGTGTGCGTGCGTGCGTGTGTGTGTGTGTGCACGCATGTGTGTGTCACTGAGGACAAACACAGTCTTATGAATGGATTGCCAATCTTCCAAGATACCCCTCACACCCTCCTTTCTGGAATGTTCTACATGTCAACTTTGATCAAGTGTGTTTACCATCCTTTCCTATTAGGAAACAGGTTCTATATCTACCCCAAAGCTAGTTTCAGAGAAGCAAAACAAACTTTACATAATTTACCAAAATAACAAAAGAGGAAGAAGAGGTAGTAGTAATGGCCTATGTTCTTGTAGAAATAACCCAAAGAAACAGACATAACTCTAGTATGAGGAGAACCAGACAGAGTGAGGTGATGTATTGATGCCAGGGCTAATCGCTCCTTGCGTTCAGGGACAAGTAAGGAGGAGAGAGGGGGAGCGGAGAGGCTGAGGAGAAGAAGACGAAGAAGAAGAAAGGGGGGGAGACAGGAGAAATGACTGTTGTGTTCTGCCCACGGATACCCATTACTTTGAGATTAGCTCCTTTATTCCCGCACAGAAATAGGCTATTTCCACCACGTCAGTGGGACAACCAGAAAATGATTGAGGAAGGAGGGGACACATGCTGTCTACACACAGAGAGAGCGGGCAAGAGAGCAGTCCAATGCGTGTATAAGAGAGATAGAGAGAGACTTGTCCTTATTTGGTTATTGTCCTGACCGGGGACAAGGTCAGACGGTCACTCGAAGAGGACGGAACGAGTGCACAGATGACTCTAATTTAGTAATTGAGAATCCCCAGTATGTGAGGAATGGTCCAGCAGGGTATTGTAAACACTGCGCTCTGATTGTCCCTCTGTGGCCGTTTGTCTTTGTAATCAAATTAGAGCAGAGTAATTAGTCTATCCATGACTCAAAAGCACTGTTCACATTCATCAGTGCCTCTCGTTTGTTTACCGCGACGATTCGAGATGAAACATTTGTTTGTGTTTGTTTGCTTGTTTGTTGATGTTACTTTTGTTTTCGTTCATATTTGTGGATATAAGTAACGTGTTTTAGCAGTGTGAGTATGTGTGTGTGTGTGAGTGTGTGTGATTGAGAGAGAGAGAGAGAGAGAGAGAGAGAAATGTAATTTTGCAAATATTGCTAATCCTGCCGTAAAGATGATTACACTGTCATCTGAACAATCTTGTGTCAAAACGCTTCTCAACATTCATTTTATTTTTTCTTAAGGATTTTGATCAATTAATACAGGATATTGAATCCTACAGAAGCACTGAGAGCATGAGATTCCCATCAGCATCTGAATACTATACAGATTACATTAATACTAATGTTTTTTTTTTTCCGTAAACATTAGAAATAGGCCAGAAGATTATTATATTTCTCACTAACAACAAAAAGACACCCAATACATTACAACCTTAATAGCTTTTGTGCTCTCTCACCCACACACTCACTCAAATGTAATTTATTCCCGTATGGCACAAAAGTGCCAGAAGAGATGGGCAAGATCAAGGCCAGCTCCCATTTTGTCCTCAAATCCTCTGACAAATTGAGCTCTTGTCAATATGTGTATACATGCGGGAAACTTAATACGCCCTCTCTCTTTCCCTCTCTCTGCCCAAACCCCCCCCCCCCCCCCCCCCCTCCTTACACACACACACACACACACACGCATGTATGTACACACGCACACATAGTCACACACAGATCTTGATGAATGCCAATATCAGAAGTGACTGAGCAGTGTTAAATGTGGGAATCGATGCCTGTGGGTTAAAGAGGTGTCAAAAAGGAGAAATCCTGCACCCTCTGAAGCAGAAATAAATCATAAAATATCAGCCTTAAAGATGCCCTATGTGACTGTAAAGTCTCTCTCTCTCTCTCTCTCTATCTCTCTCTCTCTCTTTCTCTCTCTCTCTCTCTCTCTCTCTGTCTCTTTCTCTCTCTTTCTATCTCACTTCCTATATCTGAGACCTAACCAACAGGAGTCAATAAGATTTGAATCTATGTCCTGTGTTCAGTTACTTTAAGTATGCATACATACTCACTCAGCTGCATGCAAACATACTCATGCGTACACACACACACACATACACACACAAACACACAGAACAATGAGACACTCTCTTTCTCACTGCATGGAATATACAGTTAATCTATGTAGTCTATGATTTATCCAACTATAAATTGAAGAGATTAAAGTCTTTACGGCACATAGCAGAGATTACCCAGATAACTGACAACATCATCGTAGGAAATTACAGACACAGTATAAGAAATGCATGTGAGCTACATGAAACTCAAACTCTGCATTTTGGTCTCATATAGTTTTCTGTGTTCTGTACGGTGAGCCAGCTTAACCTCATGCTGTGTTTTTAAGTCACGCTATTACCATCCGAACATACACTCTGATCCCCCCAGCAAACAGACGCCTGGCTATACAGCCTGATTTATACAATTCCAATTGTATAGGCACTGCAAAGATAAGATGCTGATCTGCGTTATGTAAAAAAAAAAAAAAAAAAAAGAAAAGAAAAGAGAGAGAGACAGAGAGAGAGAGAGAGAGAGAGAGAGAGAGAGAGAGAGAGGAAGAAAGAAAGAAAGAAAGAAAGAAAGAGAGCAAAAGAGAAAGAGAAATGTATTTTCTTACACTCCTACTCTTTCTCCTTGCATATTTCAACTCCTCCACTCTGAATACAGAGGCTGGCTTTCCAGAACTGCCATGAAGAATCTGAATCTGATCAAATACATGCACTAGCACTACTGCAGCCTGTGCACCAGCGTGAAGGAGTAAAACCATGATCACTGCCCAGAATTAACAATTCTACACAGTTTCCACATAATCTCCTTTTCAAGTGAATGAGCTGAATTAATATGTTTCTCCAGGAAAATTGGCAACAGCACACATTATCTGAAAGTACAACAAAACAGAGTGCTCGAGTGCTCTTCAAATACACGCCTTGAAAATATTTTGGAATCTTTGTGTGTATAACGTGTATTTCAAGAGGCATATTTTTCATACTTACTCAGGTGCCAATATGAAGTAATATATTGTGTAACGTTCAGGGAGGATCAGATGTATTGGGGTTATCTGCCGCTGCTCTGAATATCAAGCCATTGCGTTGGTTTCAAGGTTTATCATTTGGCCCCATTCTGTTTCCCAGTCCTGATAAAGCCTGTGCAATTACCAACCATCATTTGTATTCAGTGTATTCTGCCATTTACACCTGTGACTAATCTCTGTCAGCATGAATCTGTTATCAGAACAGAAGAAGACAGAAGTCATGATTATACGGTTATATTATCAAGTATCCTCGAAAATTAAAGACAAGAATACCCAACTGTTTATGTAAATTCCTGATGTGTCTGTAAATTTAACCAGATAAGATTTTAGCCTTTATAATCGATATAATGTCTAGACAGATTTTTATTTGAGGATCTGTGAGCTATATTTAACTTTAAACCAGTGTACCAGATACCCCCCCACCTCCTCTTTCTCTCTCTCTCTCTCTCTCTCCTTGCAGACCTACAACAGAAGCAGTATGATGCAACTGGTTGAAATCTGGTACTCAAAGAACAAACCAACATTTACTCTGAAAGATGAATATGTGCTTTTCATTAAGCAATTACGCAAAAGCGTGTTAACGCTCCCCAACTCCTCTTGCATTCAGAATCAGAAATTCCAAGAAAATAGATTCATTAGCACTAAATGTCAACACAAGTATTTTGGGCATCAGTAAGGTCGGAACAGAGAGTTTGCTCTACAGCACGACACAGGAGCTATTTGTAATAAATAAGTTACCCAAAGACAGAGTGCTCATAAATACAAACGCCCACTGGGATTGGCTCACCATACAAATGTTTTAATTTGCATAAACATTAAAATTCAATTTTGATTGAAACGAATATACAACTTTTTTTGTGTGTGTGTGTGTGTGTGTGTGTGTGTGTGTGTGTGTGTGTGTGATGAGAAAGTTATTTACCTGTTCTTCAATCTCATTGCTCCAGAGTTTGATATCTCCCAGTCGAGCTCTGCCCATCTGCCCATCTTTTCTACACACGCCTCCTCACACAGACTTGAACTGTCAGGTGTGATCTGTTATTGTGTTCTCACGAGCTGCTCTCCATCACACTCATTAAGCGTTAATCCTGGCCTTGCCAGCCCAGGTATGGTGGACATAACTGTGTTGTCACTATAGATTTCCTCAGGTAGCCTAAAAACACCTTTCTGAGAGGGAAACAAAAAAGCCTTTTGCAACTTACACGCCACCTTGGATTTACAGATGAACCTGGGTTCATGTTTACCAAAGACAGGAAGTAGGCAAAATAAGAGTCTCACTTAAGAAACTGGCATGGAGAACTGTTTAGTTATTTTGAACACATTCTGAAAAGCTGTCCAAAATCACCCTCGTTCCCAAACGATTACGTATTACAGTCAAATCAGTGATTATACATGGAAACAGAAGACATCATCACGAATACAGAAAACTGCCGACATCGCAGCTCTGAAAACAAGCAGTCAGAAAATAGCTAAACAAATTTTAGAACTGAGCTAAGAGGCCAATCTGATCTCCATAAGTTGGCTGTGTCATTTGCTGACTGAATCAATTTGTCCCCCAAACAAAATCTTGGAAACCTTGCAGCTGTCTAACGCCATCTGTCCTTGTTAAGAGCAATGCGTAATATGCAACGGATGCCCTTGAAAACACTCAAATCTGTTTACTTTTCAGAAGAACTCATAACAGTCAAGCAGCTATGACTCAGCATATATGCAAGGAATAAGACTTTTTTAAGACAGACAATCGTGGCAACAAGTTTTTGTCACCAACAGCAACATCATATGTTCATGCAGTCATTCTTTGTGGAATTAACAACTAGATACTGACATTACCGAAGAGATTATCTCAATGGTTGGTCAAAAGGGGGCTTGAAAGCGGGGGTAAAAAGATTTTTTATCCTGACATTTAGCAATGTTAGCATGCCTACAGGAGTTAGCTCCACCAGATACTGTGTATCAATATATCACCATTCACAAGAAGAATCTTGGAGAATTTGTCAGTTCAACCCTCAGGTTTTGAAATAATGGAGAAAAATCCTGACACTCATTTTATTTATAATGTGTAATGTGTAAATTTGTAATTTATAGCTTCATGACGAACTGTGATAAACAGACAGTGAACCCCTTCTGCTATTATAACTTTTTATAATAGAATAAATTCTACTTAAAATACTTAAAAATGAGTCAGTTTCACATACTTTCACATACTTTGTGAGGATGTAGTATTAAATGAATTGCTAAACAATAAGTGTGAACTCAACACAATCCCACTCATGATATATATATATATATATATATATATATATATATATATATATATATATATATATATATATATATGTGTGTGTGTGTGTGTGTGTGTGTGTGTGTTCAGTAAGGCAGATTTTGGAGCAGGATGCAGGAGTGATATTTAATAGTATTATGAGGTGAACTCTGTAGAGTCCTCTAAACATAAAAACAAAAATAAATCATTTTTACAACTGCAACCCCCCCCCCCCCCCCCCCAACCCTGCCCAGTCGTGTTTAGTCAGAAGCCAAATTCACTGAAGTCTAATGAAAAAGTATGATAAGGCTTCATTCAGTCATAAGTTCCACCACATCAGATACTCTTTCAAAGAAAATTTGTTAGTCTAGGATATCATAAGAACTGAAGTCCTATTTGCAAGAATGAATTTCCACGAAGCACTAGCGTATAACAGGTCCTGCAGTGTTCTATTCTTGAGTGAATGGAAGGTGCTATAGTGGTTTTCTTCACTCTGGGACTCAATACCTCTCCTCTTTCCCTTTCTTCTCAATGGCCTTTGAAGCCGTAGTTCATCTGACATGGATGACGTCATACGCCAGCAGGTCCTCAGCATCTGATAGTGTGGCAGAGTGGGTCGAGCACGAGAGAGATGTGTCTTGGTGTCCAGTGTATGTCAGCACCAGATATAATAGATCCCCCATCAGGGCAAACTCTTTATAACTCCATACATCTTCCTGCCCTGTCCTCTCCCATTTCTATCAATTTTCCTTTATTACATTTTTCAGTGAAAGCGTCCTTTAACTACGTAGCATTTCTTTATTTCATTTAAGTTCACCCACCACTAAAAGCCAAACCAAGTTTCACTGCGCCTTCATGAGATTACTAATATAGCTCATATCCTCTTAGCAGTGCACCAGGGGACTGAGAGACGTGTGCAGAGGTGGTGCTAAAACTAACCAACGCTTATCTCTCTGTTACTAAAGCAGGTTTAATATTGCCTGAGAGGAAAAATGTGCTTAATTGTATACTATACTAAATAAGGTTCTGTTTGTGACCTTTGGAATGAGATTGGTGATAGCAAGGTTGCTCATGCAACTCTTAAACTCGTCTGTGTAAAAGTGACTGATTTCTCACTGAATCTAAAAAAAAAGGGACCAGTAAAAAATTGTGAAAATTCTGTATGGCCGCTGTATATAAGATCCAAGGATCTGGTTATGATCTTCCTATATGTTGTAGTCAGTTATTGATTTACTTGGGTTGTGTAAAAGATTTCCAGAACAATGTATCACTAATGTGACATTTCTTCTAGGCTGTTTAATATAACTCGTCATGAATCATTAATCCGAATTATATGGAGGTTTTCTCCCACACCTAGTGGGAAGGTACAACCAATCAGAGTGTGAAAAAAGGAAATAATTTTCTAAATGTCAACATGATAAAAACAGTGTATTCCAGAGTGTCTGCAGACATTTTATGAAATCTGGTATGAATGGCTAATGTCTTGCATTATTTACGGAATGGAGAATGTTTTACAAAAAAAAAAAAAAAAAAAAAGAGCTGTTGAATCCAAAACAGAAAAACGAGCATGGAAAGAGCCCTCACAGGGGGTAGAATAACAAAGTTTTTCTCTGTCAAACCAGCAGGCGCCATACAATCTACTGTAAAGTCTGTAAATCTAAACAGAAGGAAGCAGCCTTGCCCAAAGGAAAGCAGGAAAGCATTCAAAGCACTTTTCTTCACCTTTGAATAGCTCTTACATACATCTCCCAATTGTTTTCTACCCTCTACCATGAGTCCAGCTACCCCTTTAAAAAAAAAAAGGAGGGGGGGGGGGGGGGTGCTCTCTAAAAGAACCCCGCACAGATTGCCCAAAGAGGATTTGGTCTTTTTTTTTTTTTTTCTTTTTGGAACAGCTGGAACCCAAAAAGCGAGATGAAAATTATTTCACCCAGTCTTATATAATGACAATATTTAAGAGCTTTTTGAAAACAACATATTGAATAGAGCATTATTCACAAAGCTCTTGCTAATAGGATACAGACATTAATCTGCGGATGGTCATTAGATGATGACACACGCAAACACACTCCAATTTGCCTCCTCTTCATACGCTTCTGTGTATTGATTTCTTCCACCATTTTCTTAGATTCTAAGCTTTCATAATGTGTCCTAATAAACTGATTGAAAGCTACTCATAGTGAAAGCTATTGTTTGATTCTCAGTGACATGGAACTAGATGAAACAAACCAAGATAATCTATAGCCCATTAGTAGTACAATGTTGAAAAAAATGTTGGGAAGTGGTAAGTTAAGAAAATACAAAAGTTCTACTAGAATTTAATTATTTTTCAAAAAGTTTACTTTTCACAAGTCCAAGGTAGTCTATGTTTACCTTTCACATCTTCAATGTGGTTAGTGTTTATTTCAGGTACCTGGACACAAAAGTGTTGGTGTTTATTTCAGATGCATGGCTGAAAAAAACAAACTTCGCTAGGCTAAGTCAGAGGCACAAAAAGTCTTCGTACTTCTGCTTTTTACCATTTCAAGTCATTAGATGTTACCTTAGCGACCCTTTTTTCAGAACACTTCCCAAACCTTACATCCTTGCCTCACCTTTAGCATCAGTAGAAAAAAAAAAAAGAAAAAAAAAAAAGAAATTGAGCCAACTGTCAAGTTTTTTTAGGCGGCTGGCGACCTACTTTGCAGTGGTAATCTCTGTTCCAGACCTACTTTTAATGGTTCGTATCATTATCCCTCTCTCTGCACAGTTTCCTCAGCATCCATACAGACATCAAAGTGTGGAGGAGCGGAGAGAGAAGCAGGGCTGAGTAGGCCTCCTGAGGTAAAACTGGGCCCGGCAGAAGGAGAGCCAAAGGAGGGAGGGGGGGTTAGAACATCTCCAAATCTAGGTTACTGGAACGCATACATTTCTTATGCGGCAATTTTTTTTTTCTCGTTGTTCTTTTTTTTTGTGTGTGGAGGGTTGGCGGGGTGACACAACATTGCTGTGCAAGGAATGCATCATGCAACATCACGATTATGTCTGGTACAGACTGAACTGGCAAAGATACAGGCAAGAATCTAGAGTGTTTTGACTGCTGTTGTCAGAGCTTGTTACGGTTAGAAAACCCAGTGGTTCTTTATTGGATTATTATAGATGTATGCGGAAGTTTTCAAACTGAATAACATGTATATGATCTGTCGAGAGGTCCCGTCATCTTTTACCTGTCTGTGATAAATTCATGTACATTTCTATTATTGAAAGGCCTCCATCTTAAGCGGCAGTCAAGCAAAACTCTAGCAGTTCTGACTCTCCTGTTTGCATTTGTACTTGGAATGTAAAAGCGATGCGGATATCAAACATCCAAACCTGTTCTTAGATGATTTTACATTAGCGCTTCAAAAGTTATGATAAATTTGATAAGGGAAGCCAGTTCAGATAAATTTGAGATGGATGCCCGTGTTTGTGACCTTTATCTAACAGAACCGCTTGACCTCTTCAACCTTGCATGAAATAAAACGACTGCTTATTAATTCCTTCTGCCAGTATCAGGTGACTTTTATGTGTCCTGCCACAGAGGACAGAAAACTGATATTAGCCATGTCATTTGCATGGCATATGCATCATCAGAGTCATATTAATCATTCCCACCATCCCTTCAATGTCCCCTCCTCCATTTTGCTGATGCTAACGGTTGAACAGGCTTAGAGAGCAACACCTCCCTCTTTCACACTACAGTTGTGGTTACTATGTTAGTTATTAACTGGCAGCCAATTACCTGCAAATTAGCAATCATTTAGCTGTCTACTAAGGAAATTAAACGAACAGTTGCACTTTGAGTGTGTGAAGATATTGGTTAGCCTTTTCACATAACGGCACATTTGACCCATTTCATAACCATGACCTCCATTAGTTTTTTTTTTCTCTCTTTTCATTTCTTTCATCTTTGTCTCACACAGAAGTCGCGGAGAATATTTCCCTGATAGTATGGTGTTAATGAATTGTGTGGGCTTTTCTGGGCAGTCATGTGGCGTGGCGTCCCAGGGCTCCAGACGGTCCTGCTAAAGGGGGAATTAAAGGACAGTTGGAGTGTAAAACGATGCTACCAGAAGCACAATATCACAGTCTCTCTTACAGATCCCCTGCACATATGCCAAGAACACACAGTGCTCACGACAAAAAAAAAAGAAAAAAGAAAAATGTGTTTAAGAGCTTAATAAAATTAAGAGTTCTTGTGTCACACGGATCACATATGGCTCGTGTTGCCCCACAGAGATAAACTGTGTGGATTTGGAAATAAAAGTGTCCCTCACTTGACAGAAAAAAACTGGATAAAACGACATCCCCGTCAAGGTTTCCACCTCTATCACAGTGATGTACAGCCACAGTAGGAGTCGTACGACTTACCTTTCAGTAAAGCACACCAGCGTGGGGGTGACCCTTTTAAGTTAATACGGCCCTCCCCCACTATAATCCATGAGGATGGAGGGACCGGGGTTAAAAGGTGTCCCTGACAGTGAGTTTTTATCGTAATACAACTTGTTAAAGATTTTTTTCTCTTCTTCTTTTTTCAACACAAAGGCAGACCGTTCACATGTTGTACAGGAAAATTATACAAGCAAATTACCACTCCATGGCATTCATAAGAGTCAAATAATAAATTACATCTGCCCTTTTGCCCATCGCCATACCGGCTTTACAAGAGATTATACAAACTTTATTATACTAGGTATTGTGACTCACTCACAATTGACGTATCCCCATATGTTTACGTCACTGGGCTGCGTTGCATGATTGTCTTGGTTTTATAAATTGGTACAATCGTATTGTCACACGTAAAATGTCCTACTTTTCGTAAGTATAAGTTATATACCAAGCTCACAAATTGCACAAATTGTTCTGTATTCACATTACAGTTTATTTTGAGATTATGGATAATGCTATTTGCCAAAACATATGCATATCCATTTGAAAAGATGGGGTTGAAAACCATACCCATTCTTGTCCTTTTGTGTGGATTTTATTTCAGTTGTTCACCTCGCGCATCTGGCCTCACTGATACGCAGCCAGAGGGAATTACCTCTGCGGCCTGTGCCGACAAACCCGGCGACGTTGGAACCTCTAAACAATACACAGCCTCTTGAACTCTGGAGAACAGGGGCAGCAAAGGGAGAGTCAGCAGAGTAAATAGGTTTAATTCTGTTTGTCGACGGTGTGATAAATTGAAGCGCACCTGGCTGTACTTTAAAATATTCAGCGGTTGGCTATTCTGTTGTTTTTGCTGTTGTTGTTGTTGTTGCTGTCGTTGTTATTTTCCTTTTTTTTCTCATTAAGTTACGTGTCATTCCCGGGGCGCCTCAAAAGAGAACAAAAGATGAGTTTCTAGCCAGCCAAAAAAATTGCTTACTTTGTTTACCTTTTTCATTATTTTTTGCACTGAATTTCATGTACTCTTAATTTGGCCTATGATTTCATTAGCTATAAAAGATACACAGCACTATTAAATTAGCCTAGCATAGATTATAGGACTAGCTGATCTCAGCTGAGTCATTTTCAGAGTCATTTCTGTAAAGTTGCGCACTTATGTTCTTAGTAGTCCTGTGGAACTCACATTGTCCTAGTTATTGTGCAGTTGCATTGTACAAACCAGAGGACCTGGTTTAAAGACAGGTTAGGACAGAACCCAAACTTCAGCTAGTCACAAAATGTTTTGGATAAAGAGAAAAAAAGAATTTGGGCCACACCAGGATTACTCAGAGAGAGGAGGAGTGGAAGAAAATCCGCGGTACAGTGAAGCAGTAATGGTGCCAGACACGCTGTAATGTTATTTTATTCTTAAAATAAACTCATTTACCCATAATGAATTGGCTTTTGGTAGGTGCGCTCCACCACTGAAAAAGTTCAGTCAAAAAGGTTAGTCATCAGCAATATAGTATTTAGCACATTACGAATATGACTATCAACAGTGATGGCCTTGCCTTTGCTGAAATGAGTGCAACTGAATGCTAGGATGGCAGGATTAATAGGTGTTACATAACTTGATGTGAGTGATCCCCCCCAAAACTGAGGAAAACGATCAGGGCAGATGGTGCCAGTTTCCATCTGTGGCTGTGAAATATTTAAGAGCCACCCAAGCACTGTACCCACTCTCAGGAAGAAAAGTGAGAGAAAGTAATAGAAAGAAAAAAAAGAGAAAGACAATAAATGAACAAGAATAGCACTTATGAAAAGGAAAAGAAGAGACAGTATATCTGAGAGGGAGAATGAGTATGCAGGAAAATTGGAGAGAAAGAAAGAAAGAAAGAAAGAAAGAAAGAAAGAAAGAACGGAATGGAGAGGGATATTATTATCTCTTTGTGAGCTGGCTTCCCTCAGCAGTTAATCTCTGTGTCTCTCCCACACAGTTTCTGCACGCACACTTTAGCGCTAGCGTTTGCTAAGTTTCCAGTTCGCGGCCGAGGGTTGCCGTCTCTCCACTCGCAGAGAGAGATTAATGAAGGAATGACAGATGAATAAATGATAAGTCGAATGAATGTGCCATCACCCATTCGATATCGCAGAGGTTGGCCCTTGTGTAATTCAGACTGACTGAAATAAGACGCGGCCTTGAATTGCGATCGCCCGGGTGTCTCTGACATTCCCGACGAAGTGGTGTTATAATTTGACCCATATTACAATGCCGTCTTTTGTCACTGCTTTCATCAGCGTTGTCATCTACCCTGTGGCAAATTGGTAGGTGAGGCAAACGCACTGATCCTGTTAAAATTCAATAGCAGTTTGGAACCTGTGAATAAGATTGTCCCGTTAAGTGGAATTGGACAGCAACAGTCTGAGATCAGTAACAGGGCCAAACTGTTACTGATCTCAACTGTTCTGTAATGAGAGAGGACAGATCTCCCTCCGAACGTCATCTTTTGTCCCAGGTTACATCTCATGGTTCAGGGTGGCTAATTGGAAAAGTTTAAAAGCTATGAGTTCCAGTAAACGCTGACGAATCGGTTCGGCACCTGTCTCAGTCTCCGTATCACATGATTTATTTTAGGGTTTTACAATAGTGTTGATAGTTGTGCTTTTGAATATGTCTGTCCTTTGCATGTTGAAGAAGGAACTTGAGCATGAAGAACCTGACAAAAGGAGAACATGAAGAATGATTATGTAACTACTTGAAAGATACAAATAAAGCCTAAGGCAACTTCTCTCTCTCTCTCTCTCTCTCTCTCTCCCTCTCCTTTATGTTGAGTAAATCGGTAGCTATTTCACAGGCCAATTCGACTTTAATTAAAATATCAAGCAGGACAATAACACTGCCTTTTTCTGCTATTCAATACTGATCACAGGAGACCAGGCAAGGGTTAGTCACAATACTCAGTGGTACTGTGGCAGCTTTTTGGATCAGACGTGTTTCTCTGGTGACTTCATTAACAGATAGGCTTATAGTCTGTTGCTATTCTCAGGAACTGGTGATGTATCATATCCATATAAATGGAGAGTTTGGCTGCAAATTCGACTCCTCTCTTGTTTTATCTTCCATATCCTTTTGACAAATTGCTTAAGCGCTCGATTAAATATTCCATAATCTAATGGAGAATGTTTAGACATGAATGCCATAGGTAAAATGTTTTCTGGTATAATGTATAATGTCTTCATGTTATGGTTTGAAGATTACAGATTACTTTATGAATTATGGCTCAAATCATGTTTACTGATGTTCTTTTTTCCTTTGGTGAGGATAATTAAGTCAATTGTGGCTAACTATCTGCATAATGTAATTTAACTTAAAATGTCTAACAAGTCAAAATAAAAAAAATCACATTTTCAGGAATTCATTATTCAAATATATTTTAGAGTGTTGAAAGCCCTATTTATTAGATATCATAACCATGTTCTCCATTTCATTTTTTATGTTGTTTCATATTAAAGAAATAGTAAATATCAGCACTGAATCAGTTAATTATAAAATTAAAATAGAAAGTAAACAGCTAGATACCAGTCTACGTATGCCTGAAATGAATTTCTCCAGTGGTTCTTGATGAGTTGCCAATGTATAATTAAGTGCCAAGGAACTCTGTGTCAGACATAAAAGTTGAAAGATGTTATGATGCCAAGGAGACACGCATGGAGAGGTTAAAACCATGTTTGCTGTAATTGATTTCTTATCACGTCATCGACTTACGGTCGGGATAGCATCAGAGTTTCATCTCTTTACTCACAAGCGGCGCCGTTAAATAGCTTATCTTCATCACATTAGGCTGCCGGGCCACAGATATGCTTAGCGAAGCATCCCTTGTAATATTCACGTCTCCTCATTTGCATTGGGTTTTCAAGGCTTCAGATGCTAGGTCCTCTCAGTCTGGTCTCTGAACTGATAAAAAAAATACCCTAAAGGAATTATTGGAATTCATTTTCCCCCCTCGCTGGTGGAAATTATTTCAAATTTGAGTTGGTGGGATGAATGAATCTCTTTCGGAGAATCACTGCTGAATTCTTTGAAAGAACTAAGAACTTTTTCCTGTGGTTTGACTTCTAATGTGAGCTATAGCTCAGATAATAACTGCATTAAATCCTTTGGTAGATTCTGTATCCAATAAACATTAGTTTTTCAGCAGGTATGGTTGATTGAATGTCTGAAGTGTGTTTTCAGCTTATAATAATGTTATAGCTCTACAGCGGTACAACCCCCCCCCCCCCCCCCCCCCCCCCCCCGCTGAATACAATACCCCTTTGAAGCTGCATAGTTACAAAATAGCACAAATACAGCACAACAACCCTGAAAAGCAATAAGTGCGTGAACTAGATAATCGTAATGAACAACATTCTAATATGCAGTGGTGACTAGACAGTGCATCTCTGTATTGTGTGACTGATAGATGATATGAGTACTGAATGGAAAAATAAAACATAGCATCGATAGATCTCCTCTTTGCACCAAGTCTTCTGTGGTACAGACATAAGAAAGTGGTTCTGCCTTTGAACTGAATAAATGAATAAACAAATACCTCTCAGTGTTCCCATTCACCAGAGTGAGCACTATTCAGTGTTTGTATCGGTTGCTTGAAGAAAGGTTTTGGATGACGCAAGAACCCTGCTTGCAAAGCAACAACCAGGGAGGTGTTAGGGTAGTAATCAAGTTTATTTTGGATGGTCGAAGGGGCACAGAAATGCGTATGTACGCAACCAAGATGGATCCTGCAGTACGTTGATGTCTTTTTCAACGTTATCAAATGTATCCACTAAATGATAAACATTCTTTTCATATGAAGAACCATAAGTCACTGTATGAAGTCTTTGTGGTCATTACTCAACATTTTGAAGCACAAATTGTTGACTCGGACCTACAGTACTTCGAGTACATGATACTGAGTTCACCCATGGAGGCATGTTTGGAACAAATTAGTTTAATACTTCTTGCAACAGTACAAAAACCTGCTGTTTTTGCAAACTGCATTTGAAAGGGGCTATGGATCGGATATCAGCTCTTAAATCTCATATCTGGTGGTTTGAGTCAGTGCACAGGTTCATGCAAGGATGGAAGGAGAAATATTTAATTCTGGCATTTGTTATACTGAGTCAGACTGCACTATTGGGGCTTGTCTGGTTGGAAAGGTACATGTGAGCAAACCTGATGACAGCATTTTGTTCGCCATCATCATTTGTTCAAAAGTACTGAAAGTGTACTACAAACAGGACTCTGTAATCTTTGCTTAAAATAAAATGTTCAAACTATTCTCCATTTTCCCATTTTCCCTGGAACGCCACATCTCTCTCTCTCTCTCTCTCTCTCTCTCTCTTGCTGATAAAACAGACAGCTGCATTATAAAAGCAATCACAATGAACATCGGCATCGAACATTGGCTTGATATTACAGTAAATACCTGAATAAACGTCAGGCTTCCATTAATATTCTTTGGGGAGAGATGTTTTGATTCATGTGGACTTTCCAACTTTTCTGTTGTATACTATAACCATAGTAACAGTTGGTAAATTAGAATGGAATGAAGACAATCAGGAAGAAGATCAAACACTTTTCAGGGTCTTTAGAAGCTCGGAGATGACTACAAGCAGTGTTGTACATTCAAATGTTATTTTTTGTGTTTTTTTATGTAAAATGCTTAGATGTCAAATCCATGCCTAATCATGAGAACTTTCTTCTAATGAAATGACAGTGGAAAATCAGACCGCACACTGATCCACAGCAAAAAAAAAAAAAAAAGTTATGATCCCCTTTACCAGAGACACCGCAATTAAACCAAAGTAATTACTTGCATAATTAAAATTTCTCCAAACAAAACTGAACCAGTAGCAAAAGGTAATAAAAATTTGACAGATTTCACGATTACTGGGCACTGCTGTAAGGATTAGAACATAAGCCTTTTCGACTGAAACACATAAACTCTACACTAATGAAAAAATGTATTTTACACTGTACAAATGTTGTCTGCTGTACAACTGAAATACTGTCACTAGATACATTCGAAAACCACTGTAGACTCTATAGAAACAGACCATATAGGGGGGAAAAATCTTTCTGTTTTTTCAGTTCTTAATGAGCTTTTGGGTTTGGTTCTATTAAATATCCATCATGCAATCCATAACGCCTCTGGCATGGAATTCCTCATGTGTATTAACACATGAAAACACACCAGGCAGTAGACAGTACAAAATAAAATGATCTGTCATTTTGCCATTTGATTTATGGAATGGGCTGAAATTCTTGGCACAGAACCAAGTGGTTCCATCATTAGATTTAGTGACAACACTCCTCTCACATGCAGGAAATATAACATAACCCTACAAGACAAGGCCACTTACCATCTGTCCTAGGGGAGCCACCAGCACTGAATACCTTTCTTTCTTTCTTTCTTTCTTTCTTTCTTTCTTTCTTTCTTTTTCTTTCTTTCTTTCTTTTTTTTTGTTTCTTTGTTTCTATAAAACAGATGTGTTCCACACTTTTCACTTTTAAGGGAAAATGAAATAATGTGGGACAGTTTGAAAATGAAACAAGATTAAAGAAAAAGAAGCATTAACTTGCAACAAAAGGCCAAGAATTTCACAGTGCAAAGAAGATAGTATAGTAAAATGTTCCATCTGCATCCTCTTCTGCCCACTGATGCATTAGAGGTAGTTGTATCACCGGGAGTTGCCAAAATGAATCAGTGGGATGGAATGATTGCCCTTTCAATCCGTGATTAAATGAAAAAAGACAGAGGCACAAGTTTCTTGGGAGAGAATTACAGAACTATTCGGTTATGACCACGGGCAACAAAATTGTCGGCTTTATCAGCATGGAACCTCTTCCTCCAATGAAACCGCTTAATGAAATTAAGGAAATGTATTTTCATAATTCTTCGATGATTCCGGGTAGTTTTGAGCTAATAGGATTACTGAGTCATTGCGTGTCCTCTTTTTGCCACTCGAATAAAGTGAGAGCAGCGGTAAGCTCACTCCAGGTTGCCTCAGGTTCTCTCGCACACTCACACATCTTCACTGTATATTCACAATGGGATATCACAACGTAACCTGTGTAATTATGATTACGAGATGATTGGTTCTCTTTCTAAATTCACAGTACATTCTTCCTTTTTTGGTCATAATGTGGAGCATTGTTTATCCCCAAGTCTTGGTACTCTTCCAGTCAACTGGCACCAACTTTGATTTAATATTCTTGTTAAAGTAACCCTTGTACATAAAGGAAAGTAACATATACACAAAACCCTGCTGTCTGTCCAAATAAACTTTGCAAGAGGAAGGTAATGAGGCATTAAGGTAAATGAAGTGTATGTAAAACACCCTATGCTACACAGCATTACTCAGCCCATAAGTCACTGTTTATGTAATGTTGCACAATTAGCCAGAGGAGTTACCTTATGTCTCATATTTGTATGAGTAATTTAATGTCAACTTTGACCTACCTTTCCTTAGGCTCTGAAGTCAAAGTAAGAAATTTTACTCATGATGTGCTGTAAACACTAGGAATGTTGCAGTGCACCATATGGAGGCAAGTCTTTCAGTTTGATCTTTGATTTGCTTCCATTTCAACAATGAACACAGTAAGCTTTATACAGCCACAGGAAGTTTAATGACCATATACACTGGCTTGCAAAATAAAAATAAATAAATACATACATACATACATACATACATACATACATACGTATGTATACACGTATGTATGTATGTACATACATACGTACAAGCATACATATATACATACATACATACATAATGAGCCCTAATTGTACATTTGCGATTGATATATGACTGAGAAATCACTAATTCTCATTCATGTCATAATTCAGTTGTTTCCCCCTAGAAAACTGAAAATGCACAGATCATAATTGCTCTCGGATAACAGTTGCTCTCAAATCTAGTAGTGATGTTCCTGAGTGCTGTGGTATGAGGCTACACAAAAACAAAAGAACAGCTCTTGGAAAGACTCCAGGGCGTATTCAGCATGGCGAGGTTCCTCTGTTAGTCGGATAACTTGAGCCAAAAAGTCAAAACTGTCCAATAGCACAACAGCGAGGGAACATTCCGATTGGACAGTGTTGACTTTTGGCTCAAATTATCTGGCCGACTGAGGATTCCAGCTTCATGGAACGGCCAGCAGCTCAGCCAACAAATCTAGGCTTTACAGAGGCTGCAGAATAAAAAAAAAAAAAAAAGAGAAAGAGAGAGATAGAGAAAGAAAAGATGGCACTGTTTAGACAAGAACATATTTCCTTATCACTGCATAAATAACATAACAAACCAGCTAAGTGAAGGGCTGGCTGATCAGTTAGCAGCCTGCTTTCACCATCACTCTCACTTAGCACACAGCTTATAAAACAACTGATGCTGCGGAGGGCATCTTCTGTCAACTACAAGTCCGTCTGATTGAGACTCAAGTGCATATTAAGGGCCACACCATCCAGGCACACAACACACACAATGACACATATGCACACGCATGGACACACACAGACACACACACACAAAATGTACACAAGGAAATGAAAGTCTTTGGCTTTTAAAATAACCCTTATAATTACTTTGACTCTATGTCAGTGAATGAGGGGGAGAAGAAAAAAAAACAGCAATTATCAGATTGGATGAACTTTACAGCAATATGAATACTAATGACTTTAGTATTATCACTGGAGAAGCCAACGGGTTGAAATTAACACACAAACCCTAACAAGCACACGGTGCTGATAAGACTGATGAAAAATTAATGAGTGACAATTTTCACAGCAAGCTATATGTTAGATTCTAATTAAAGATTAGCAACCGAGAACAGTGTCCAAAATTAGCATCACTTTAATCATTCAATAATGGCTGTTTATTAGTTAGGATTTATAGAGAGTTTTAAGTTATATTAATACTTCTCTCTCTAGACTTAGTGTGAACAAACTGATGCAGTGAAATTTCGATTTACCATTTGTGTTCCTAAAGGAATATTTATCATTGTCTGTTGTGTGAATATGATGTTAAAGAAATCCATGCTTACCCAGTATTATGAGGCATCCCCCCAGCTTTTCATCCCAGTACTGTCAGAATTGTAAGTCTTTTGTTTTGAGAGTTTCACGTACCACTGACATTGGAAACCCTTTGCCTAACAACATGGTTTGATAAACTCAAATTTGAAATGGTTTCAGTATTGGTATCTTGTGATTCCTCATCATTTTACTTGTGACAACTATGAACACAGGCGTATTGCATTTTTGCTGTATATTTGGTGGGACTCAATAATCTCTACAGCTGTCCCTGGGATCTCATTTGAAATATATAAATATATATATATATATATATATATATATATTTTTTTTTTTTTTTTTTTTTTTTTTTTGTAGAGAAATGGCATTCAGCACCTTGCCTGTGAGTCACAACTATGTGTCTTATCCAGAGCCGCTTATCCCGGCCAGGTCCCTTAAGGTCCAAAACATCCTGTGTTCTGTTGGTTTAAAGAGAGGATTTGGGAGGCATAAATGGCCCTTGACTCATCCTGTCTCCTGTCTCAGCTCATTTGGTCTGGTCTTACAAGTTGGCAAAAACAAAGCAATTGTTTGGATATTTCAGATTTGTCTTCTCAATCCGCAGCTCATTTCATGTTTTTTCCCCCCCAATATACAAGTTAATGAGACCTGTCGAATGGCAGCCAGCCATGCCTTGCTCACAACATGTCTCTCATTCCCACAGAATAATAGGACAAGCTCTTAAACAGAAAACTGCAACCAAAGATTTACCCAACAAGGCAACAAGTCCCCCACCATCCCTCCCTCGCCCCCTCCCTCCCTCCCTCTCCCCCTCCCTCCCTCTCCCTCTCTCTGTCTGATACATTTGGAAATTGGAGTTGACGCTATTAATATTTAACCAAGGTTGCTGGGCCTGAAATGAGTCTGCTTGACTTCCGAGACCAGGTTGGCTATAAAGAAATCAGCGACATATTGAATTGTGGGTTTTCTTGCTCTCAGTCATCTTAACAGCTGTCATCTCGCTTTATCACCGCTGTCTATTGTAAGAACAGCTTCATTAGCTCTAAATCACATTTCATGTGCCTTGGCTTGTTCTTTATGATGTTTACTCCTCCGCTAGTGTCAATGCATGAAAGCCCTGAGTCAATGGATCACTTGTAATGGTCAACATGTGGCAAAAATTTCCTGCAGTATTTGGAAAAAAAAAACTTACTTTATCAATAAACGCACCACTCCTGTTCAAAATATTGGAGGAACTGCATTCTCAAATGTATTTACAGGGGGTTGGTGATTAATTGTACTCACTGCTGTAAGTTGTCCACATGGGTAATGTCTATCGAACTAAAGGTATGTGCTGTCGCAGACCTGGTCTCCCTGCAGGTTAATGTTTTTTTCTCCTTCAGCCAACACCCAAACACCCTTAGGCCACTCCAAAAGTCTTCTGAATACATCTAAGAGTTTCTTAAAATTTTAACAGCACTGCTGTGTACTGTTAAGATAAGTAAGGGAAATAAAACAAATGAGTTCATGACTGATTTATTGTAAATGAGATCACTAAAGAGAAAACCACAGTTCAAGGGTGAACTTGTGGCTAACCACCCATGATCTCTCTCTCTCTCTCTCTCTCTCTCTCTCTCTCTCTCTCTCTCTCTCTCCCTCTCTGTATCTATTTGTGTATCTATCTATTTTTCACTCACACACAACACACACCATAGTGAAACCAGCTGTAATTGCTACCATTACACACTCAAACTCAATGTAAATATAGCAATGAACTGCTGATAGTGATAGTGTTCTAAATAGCTGGTGGAAATCTCTATTTCTATGTGTGGACAGATTGTAATGTAAATAAACAAAGTAAACAAATATGAAGGGATAAGACAGAACATTTTGAACTGTATTCATTTAAAACCTCAACATCTGCTCCAAATTTGTGTGCAGTGGCATGTTCACACAGTGTTACCATAAAAACTCTCTGAATGGCAATACAATCCAAGTGCCTGTAGATAACAGTTAGAATGGGATTTGCTGATTAATTACGACAGCTTGATTCTTTTTTCGCCAGTTTCCTGTTTTTTATAAGTCTCTCTTTCAGTGCATAACAGTTACATAAACCTGAGCAAAGTACATTACACTCATTACATTCTCCAAAACATATGATGCCAGTCATGGCATGTTTTTGTCATTTTGTCATTAAGTCACTTGGAGTGGATAGATAATCATTTAATATCACGTATAGTTCCATAGGCACACGGCTGATAGTGAGGAAACATGAATGATTATCAGGGAACCACACCCCTGAGTCCCGATTGAAGGACACCCATCTGCACTGCGTGACAGTCTTAGGCATCCAGCTCACAAAACAGGCAGCTTGTTTTGAAGAGAATATGAAACTTAGGATTGTGCTTGTTTATGTAAATGTTTTGCAAATGTTTTCTTTTTTTTTTTTTTTTTTTCAGTCATAAACACTGAAACGAATATAATCTCCCCTTGACGCATTTGTGCTCAAGTTAACTAAAAGCTTTACCTACGTTTATCAGGATTTACACTTATCAAAAGAACTACATTTATCAATAAATAGTAAAACTGCAACCTTTGACATATTAATTACAATTTTTTTGCACTACATACAATTACAAACCATGCAGAAGTTTTCCATGGATGCATCTCACAGATTTGATGCGCAGTTTGTCCATGGACATCCATCCTTTTCATTTGTTCTGTTAGAGTATGTTATGAATCTACAGTTAAATATCTAAAAGCTCCCATAGCCTTGGCAAACGTTTTGGACTAATATTTCTCCCAGGCTGCCATAATTCTTCATATGATAAATTATTCAAAGTGATCAAATTATAATGTATGTACCAAACTTGAATTAAACATGAGCTGTAATTTTGGAAGGAAATGGAGCAGGTTTCTCAAGGTGTATTGTGACACTGAAACGTATTACTTAAATGGTCCACTAAAGAAGGTTTTAAAGAAATACCTCAACAAGACACATGAAATATGCATATGATAGAATATATTATTAGATCAAAACCTGCTATAATCATTCTGAAGAATGAGCAGCAAGTGATTTGTAGCATTGAGATTTTGGTTTCGTTTTTTTCCACATTTTAGTGATCATTCTCAAATGAACAGTGAGTACCCACTTTATTGTGAATTTGAGAGTGCTAGAGTTATGTCAGCACTACAAGACACGAAGCTCAAGGGTGCTTTAAGGGCCATCCAGAAGTTCTTAGTTTATCCCATTCAAGCCAAATCAGTCTCCCCAAAACACTGAACTCAATATCTGTGAGCTTAATGCGACTATGTCTGTACACTCATATAACGACTTTGGCATTGACCGTAGACTATTTAGCATCAGGCTGAGACAGGAGACAGTGTACTGGGAGAAACTGGGGGTGGTTTGGTCTTAATATGTAAGCAAAAACAAAGAGTGTCTCTCTCATTATACTTTTTCATATTTTTATGCTGACATTATTTAATACCTGATTAAGATTCATCAAGACAATATTTTGGTGGTTCTCTTACTGTGAAGCTTGACAAAGAGGTTGCATGGTTTCAAACAAAGACCACAACAGTCCTGCATGAATTCTATCATTCAGTCCTGATCGTTCAGTCTTGGTCGTGATTATAGTCTTAGGATCAAAATCCAGGACTATAATCACGATCAATTCTGATTACAGCGTTTTTTTCTCTTTTTTGAAAAATGAATGGATGAAAAAATTGACTTTTTTATTTCAGCTATTGTTCTGTGTGACGTTGACAAAGCCTGAGCGTGTGAAGTGAGAAGAATGCAAAAAAGACTAAAGATGAATGGCAAATTATAGTTACGTCCTGTCTCTCCTTGTGTGTGTTCCTCCTTCTCTCTTCTCAGCCCTCATGCATAGTGATGTATGGCTCTATACAGGTAAATCAATGCCCTGACAATCGATCCCACCGGTACATCGCTCTGTAAACTAAACGAGCAATCTATAGCCTAGCAAGCACGTATCGCTGCATCTTGTCCCCAGCCCAGCTCTGAATTCATATTTATCGATTTGTCTTTGTTTTATGTCTTCTGGAACCACAATAAATGAATATTTAAAACGCTATGTTTCCATTTGATCTCTGCGTTCTTAACACATAGGGCACGTGCCACTTTCATCTGGTAAGTCCTGTGTGATTTCTGAAGAGATACTTCAATTCTTTCGATCATTCTGAGAATTGCAAAGAGGCAAGTGAGCAATGTTTGTTGTATGTGTTCTTCCAGCTATATCTTATATGTGAACATACATATCCCAACAAGATTAATGTTTGCTTCAATACAGATCTGCCAAAGCAACATTAAAGCTGACAGGCACTGGTGGCCTGTGTGAATGTACAGAACGGCTTGGATAAGGAAGCGCCTTTCTCCAAAAAAGCATGCCAGCTTTCTCCACCCCCATGGTGAGAAATGATAATAGGCCAGGCTTAGCATTACATATTAGCTCTTACACCCTAAAGCGTAGCATTTCTTCCAAAATAGGACATGTTGAAAGGGTAAGAGATCAGCTCCAAAGGAAGTAGCACAGACTAAATGAAGCTTGTGACTTTTGGTACAGCTAAGCCGCTTGGTGGCGGGAGGAAGAAGAGAGTCAATAAAGAAGTTTAGTAAAGTGTGACATCCTCTCTTTTCCCTGGGCCACAAGAGAGGAGTTGGAATAAACCACCCTACTCAGGCACTGAGAGACCACGGAGGATTATACCAATCAGCTAAAGCTAAAGCAGCAGTTCTTGATAAATCATTTTCAAAACACACACACACACACACACACACACACACACATACACATACATATGCACATGCACACACACACACAGACATCCACACAATTATCTATTATTAGGTTGGCAGATCAACCTGGTGGAACAGTGCATAACAAAGTGAATGAAGTCAAAGACTGTTATCTGAGTTTCCTTATATAAAAATTTAGTTGCCCCGACAACTTCTCTCATAAAAATGTCCTTGAAGAGAGTGGCCTAAGAATGCTAAACTTGGTAGTCTTATTTTGGTTGATAAAACTGTCAATGACATGATATATTTTTACAAATACACAACCATTTTAAGCAATGCCTGATTTAAAGACCAATAAAAAATGTGATTCTAGCAATCGTAAGGTAAGTTCTCATCCTTTAAGGGGAATGAAGAAAAGCTACACAGTGGAGTCTTTAGGGTTGCACCTCCAGAGGAGGAGTGACAGACAGTTATCACGACGAATAGAGTATAGAGTTTCTCCTTGGCTTTATTCAGAATAAGTGCACTTGTTCAAGAATGGCAGTGCTAAATATCTTGTTGCCTTTACCACAATATTGTGTAAATGTCATCCCAGTCACATCTGTTTTGTTCTTTTTGTTGTTGTGGTTGTTGTTGTTGTTGTTGTTGTTTTATTAGGTTTGCTTTTTTGTGTGTTGTTTCAGTATCTAGTCAGTATCTTTATAACTCTTGCATTTCATTGAACAACTATGCATCGAATTCAGTCTGTGTCTACATTATTGTTTATCCTGTAGCGCTATAGTAAACCAGACACATAATATCATAATTACATAGTAATAACTATATGCACTGATGACTTAATGACTGGCAGATGACTCATCTGTTCTATTAGCTATAGAGGGTATGCACATGACATCACAGTAGGCGGGACTCACTGCAGTTACACCCACTGAGTGACAGAAAGACTATAGAGGACAGTCAGGCTAGCGGATTTTCTTTCTGAAACGCTTAACATGAAAAAGCTTAACATGGCTTAATGTTCCAAACATGCAATCAGTTATCATTAAATTTCTCTCAGACATCTCTTGTCAGAAACACCTCCTCCTGTCAAAAAATGAGAACCGAAATCCCAGGAGTATGGTCGTTATCTCATGTTAAGCGTTGTCCTCTCCATTGATGACTATTATAAGGAAAAAGCTTAACATGGCTAACCCCTAGCTTACTTCCTCCTGCATTAAACATATTTTCCTGATATTAGAGGATACAGGAAATCCTTATGCACTTAAATTTGAATTTCTAAAATGGGGGAGAGCTCATAACAAGAGATGTGTGAGAGCTATTTGGTGATCCTTGATTACAGGTTTGGTGTAATAAGCCACGTTAAGCTCTTTCCTTATAATGAGCGTCAATGGAGTGAAAACACTTAAATGTAGGCCTACGTTAACTTAGGCTAACTTAACCACCATATTCCTTGGATTTTTGTTTTGATTTTTTTTGAGAGGAGATTGTGTTTATGAAAAGAGACGTGTGAGAGAAATTTGGTCTTCTTTGATTGTACTTTTGGTTTATTAAGCCAGGTGGCCTTTTCCTTTTCCTATAATGGGCAGCAATGGAGAAGACAGCGCTTAATATTATGTCGGCCTAAGTACCACATTCCTTGGATTTTAGTTTTGCTTTTTTGACAGGAGAGGGTGTTCATGACATATGGTATGTCAGACAAATTTGGTGATCATTGCATGCCATTTTGGAACATTAAGCCACATTAAGCCTTTTCCTTACAATGGGTGTCAATGGAGAGGAAAACGCTTAATGTAAGATAATGTCCATACTCCTAGGATTTCGGTTTTGATTTTTTGACAGGTGGAGGTGTTTATGGCGATATGTCCGAGAGAAACTTGCTGATCATTGATCGCAGTTTTGCAACATTGAGTCACGTTAAGCCTTTTCACATTAAGCGTTTTAGAATGTCCATTTCCCCCGGCATCGAAATTAGGTACATGTAAATGTTAGGACACCCGATTCCTGGCCACACATCAATGTCCATGGACCACTGGCTCTTTGGTAAGTTGTAAGAATCACTGTCAAGTTCAAGTGCCTTTAATTTAAGCAGATAGTCATTTATTTGACTGGTTTCACAGTTTTCCTTACTAAAGGCAGCCATGTAGTAGCATCTTTTGCCACTCAGTTCGACTAAGGGGCCATGTCCCGGTGCGAAAGTGACATCAGTGCATACCCTCTATCATTAAAATCACCGGTTACACATCAAAACGCAGGGTTTTTTTTTAAATTACATATTTACTTTAATCCCATTCCTGTCAACTGTTTTCTGCACGAGAAGAATATATTAATATATATTAATTACAAATTGTTTCAAATAAATGTATTCATTTCCCTTCAATATCGGTGTTTCCATAATATTCATTAAAATGACACTACAAACAGCCTCACTACACTGTCAAGCATGAATATGAATATAACAAAACACAGCTTAGCTCTCTAAACATCTTTAAATTAAGACACAGTAGATAAAACTGATAATATATCATGAGAATCTTTTCAGTGGTCAGTGAAAAGATCACAGGAAACCAGAATGACACCAGAATGTCATTGACTGGTAGAGTCATTCTAAAGATGTTCTTGAGTTGCACTGTCCCAAAAATACCACAAAATGACAGACTGACTGAGTGACAACCCAGTGAGAAAGAGTCCAAAAGTCCCTTTGGCATAGCTGGGTCAGTTCCTCAATTACTGGCCGTTGCACATCATTGCACAACAAAATGATGAGGTGTCCTATTTTTGGAAAGAGAGGGGATGAGGGGGCACACACACACACACACACGCACGCACAAAATCAATGATCTGTTTTTCAAACTTCCCTGCCCATAATGGGTTCATGTTAACCTCTGTTATATCACTTCTCACCCTTCCTCTAAATCATTCTCCAAGCCCCTACTCTCTCGATACAAACTATCTGAGTGTCTGGGGGCAACTCTGTGATGAGGGTATCTCAAGGCTTTTTCCTCTCAATTTCTCCCACAAACTGTTCAATATATTTGTCTTACAGGAATGAATTGTCAATAAAAATGAACTGATGCATACCAATTCAAATCGCAGACTCTCGCACACCTGTTGCATGGTTTTGTGTGCATAGTGTAAGAGCTGTTTGAGAGCATTCTGGCGTCCTCATGAAAGAGGATGCATTCCATAAATCGAATGCCAAAACCTTCAAATAAGGCTAGAAATATGCAAATAATCTCTTCTTTGTGATATTTTTCCACCACAAGTAGTCTATATCTCTGAACAAATATCTGCAGATAGCAATTTCCCTGACATGTCTCTTCCCACACAAGAGCCTGTTAATGTGAGAAACAGTATGTTTGGTACATGCTGGATAGAACTGTTCTTAAATGGTTCTTGAATGCTCCCGGTAATCCACGCATGCAGAGTCACACTCCCACACATTCAGTCGCAGTATGGCAAGCAGGAGGCCACTCAAGCACATTGTTAAATGTTCCCTGACAAGCATTTGTGTGCAAACAGCGGCCACACTTCTCTCTGCTGCACCGCTGATAAGCTATGAACCAATGAGCTTTGAAGCAGCTTCTATGAACCCAGACGCACACTCTGATTGGCTAATCTGTGCCTGCTACTTTTGGTGTGTGGTATGCTAACTGGCACAAGCAGTCAGGTTTGAAATGAGATATTTGGGCAAAAAATTAGGTTGAAAAAAACAAAAACAGACTTCATAGTATACTCTTGCTGCTTCTATTCAGTTGCAACAGAAAAAAAGCCTATAGTGGAGTAATAAGTAATGGTTGTAAGAGACAAAGTTTATGTTTATGATCAGATTATTAGTTAGAACAGAATGTTGTAAAGCCTACGTTAGATTTATCCTGAATGAATACAAGTTTTGTAGCTTCATTACACCATATAACTATTGCCTTCAGGCAAGCTGGCATGAAACCAGCAATAAACATATATGCCAGAGAGTACATTGTAGACTTGTGTCTATTGGTGTATAGAGGTATATTTTCCCCTGAAAGGACAATCTCTTTTATGTTTGCCTTGAACAGCATTCCATTGGCAATTGCTTTTTAAGTGTACATTGTGTGTGTATTTGCTGTCAGTTTTGAAATATGTACTTATTCTGCTCAGGTATATTCCTTTGTGCCAAGCAGTATGAAAAGGTGAATGTCTCCTCTTAACACGTATGTTTTTTTTTTTTCTCTTTGCACATCGCAGAAAGAAAATGAAATCCACAATGGGCCCACACACTTGACTCTGTCAAGGTTTATTATGTGCGTTGTCTCGCTCTCTCTCTCTCTCTCTCTGTCTCACTGTATCAGGTCTGATCCTGTGAAAATACAGTTAGAACATTACATCAAAGTACAAACATAATTTTTTTCCTTGAAAAGACACTTCAAGAAAGTTTCTCAAACTAAACCATAATCAAAGCACTTCAAGTATTAAAGCTGAGACAAAGGTGACCAAAAAAGGTACAAACAAGTGTAAAAATACAGTACCCCCCCCCCCCCACACACACACACCACCAAAAAAAAATTAGTGAAGCTTTACTTCAAATGTACTATTTAAAAAAAAAATCCATGAAGTTCTTTTCCATAAGGAATTCATGCAGAGCCTCATTATGTAGGGAAAGTTGTACAGACATCAGCAAGTCCACTGTATGCAAATGTCTCCTGTATTCACTGTATTTTTTAAGCCTGGTGTGCTCAGCGATACAGTCTGTGTGGGTGTGTTTTGCCTCCTGAGGTTACAGTACATTCTGAGTACCTTCCCTATATGAGTGCAGGTCAGTCAGTCTCCAGCTTCAGTGAGGGCTCAGATGTAAAGAGACACTGAGGGGATGAGAGAGAGAGAGAGAGAGAGAGAGATTCCCAGTGTATCGCGTAGGACTCAAGTTGTTTGGTGACTTACGCTCCCAGCATCACGGTTACATTTCATCAGTGATGGCAGTCAGCCAGTTTTGATAAATGTCCCGAAAACCCTGAAGTGAGCAAGTGAAAGAGGCGAAAGCTTAAATATTGGAGATGGCGGAATACTGCATTATTCATGAGCTAGGAACCCCTGAAGACTGCAAGGGGTTGAGGAGAAAAGGGAAGGGGCGGAGGTTTCAGGGAAGGTTATTACTAATTCATGACTCCTCTGTAACAGTCTATTTTTCTTTCCTCAACATACTTTGTCAACGTACTTTCGGTGCTTCATGTGCTGTCATTCAAATACACAAAAGGTTTGCGTAGCAAAAGATTTGTTGCTGTATTTGTTGTGTTGACACGTGTGTGTGTGTACAGGTATGTGTGTTTGTATGTGTGTTTGTATGTGTGTTGTATTGTGTGTGTGTGTGTGTGTGTGTGTGTGTGTGTGTGTGTGTGTGTGTGTGTGTGTGCAGGTATGTGTGTGTGAGTGTGTGTGTGTGTATGTTGTGTATGCACTCATTTCATTTAAGTGAGCATGAAGTGAGTGGGGTGAAATTGAATTTCTCCTTCTTTCACTTGCTCATTCTGTTGCAGGCAACACACCACCGACAGTACCATCAACAGAACAAGTCCACATCACCCAGGCACCCTTAAAAACCTATGTAAATTGACTACAACTCCGCATGTGTGATGCTAGTCTAAGAAAAAAATTGTGCCTGTTTCTTTCTTTTTCTTTTTTTGTTCATTCAGAGCTGCAACGTAATCAAACTGTTTTTATTTTCAGCACGGTCAGATGTGATGAAACCCTGTGCTACACTCTGTTATACAGTCTTGTCTAATAATATTTGGACGGTCTCATCCAAAGTTAGACTTTATCAAGTCCTTCAACAGAGTGAACTGCGTTGGGAATTTGTACGTCGTCGTCGGCTTGTTGACGAAAGACAGACATTTCATCTCGGGCTAAATCTGTCACTCGCTCGTCATTGGTGATGCAAAAGTTGATGAGCAGTGTGTGTGAATACAGGGGGAAGTTGACAGCGGTGACTCTGTGCACGGCTGTCAAACGCTCTAGCTTAAAATAGCCCCACTGATTAGGCCCTGGAGATCTTTTGCATGTTCATGAATATTAATGAGACCCTCGTTCATGTCCCAGCATTCCAAACAGCGCCAGGCGGTAGACTGGCAAAGCCACGGCCTGAGCCGACTGAAAGAGACTGACAGCCGCTACTCACCCACAGATCCCCCAGCTGATGTTAGCTGTTAGCTTGCCTGTCAAAAACACCTCTCTCTCTCTCTCTCTCTCTGTCACTCTCTCTCACTCTCTCTTTCCCCCTCACTCTCTCCTTGTACCGCTTTTTCGTCTCACAGTCTGATTGGTGATAACGATTTCATTCCCTAAAGTACTCAACACATGTCACTCAAACTGAATATCAATGAGACTGTGTACAATCAAAATTTAGTTTCATTCCAAGCCTGCTTGCATGTGAGACTCTTCATTCACCAATTATGTTTGATGTGTTATGTTGGTTAGTCTGTTTGTTTTTTTTCAATAGGCCATGGACAGGTGGGAAATACTGATCTCAGTTTCCGTTATGAAATTGGACATTTGGATAAGGCTATTCAATGCCAATGGGATACTGTCCATCCTTACCCAATGACATAAGAACTTTGATAAGGGAGACTTAAAAGATTCATTAAGTGATTAAAAAAGAAATGTTTCTTAGGAAAGGTCAAGAACACAGAGGGGGGGAAAAAAACTACACTTTTGTAATCAGGACCTTGAAGTCCTCTACTGAAAGTGTAATTAGCATAGTTTGATTAATAGGTACACTACAGCAAGAGTGCATTGATTAACCACACCCCAGCAATACCAACAAAAGAAAGATCCAAGTCGTTTAGCTCTGTGAGCAAAAGCGTTTTGTGTGTGTGACAAATCTTCGTCTTGTTTTCTGGGTTCTCATGAGTGTCATGTCAATTCCTCTGCCCCATATGCTATCCCTCTTTTCCATTATTTTCCATGATATACTATCATTTTCCAGTTTAACGAACAGGAGTCATGCTGTTCCATATGTGCCTGGCCATTACTGTCTTTTTCATTCGCACCTATCATGACCAAATTAATTTAAAAAAAAAAAAAAAAGGAAAGAAAAGAAAAAAAGAAAACATGCATGCAGAAATGATTTCTTTACATCTGACCATAGACAAAAAATAAATAAAATAAAATAAACAAAAATCTCAATCTCTTCATTGTAGTCTCTGCTGTCTGACACAACACTGCCTTGCCTGTCTTTACAAGGAAGCTCTCCGTTATCATCAATGGCACGATAAGATCGAATGTACATCCTTAATTAAAGGAGATGCAAAGGAGAGAGCTCTATTGATGGCAGACGATGGGGGTTTTGAGAGAGAGCTCATTGTTTCTGCATGATAATGTCACTGAGAGACTGGGCTTGATGCCAAGCCAACTAGCAAGAGAGGGATCTCATTCATTTGTACCATTGACAGCTTCAGTTAGAGTCTCATCACGTCTCTGAAAAGAACATTAGCGAAGATGAAAGCATTGGTATTGACAGCTGTTTTCTATCTTCGATCTGAGCGGTCTAACAGAGATGCTTTAAGGTAACAGTACAAAAATAGTTTTTTATCATTATCATAAGACAATCCGAGTTGGGGAATATATGGCTGTAAGAATTGAACAGCATCTGTCAAAGTTAAAATAAATAAATAAAAATATATGGATTTCATCCACTAGCCTGCCAGTATTGTACAGAAATGCATGAGGATACCTAAGGTACATTAAAGATGTATGTGTTCTCTGGTACATTGGAACATTTGGAGATATAAAAAAAAAGAACGAATTTTACAAGTATCACATTCGAGCTTGCTCTCAGAGCAGGCGGCCTGTTGTTACTTTGCAGTGTTGTCAATCAAACGCTGTTGCCGTGCGACCTGAAGCGCTGTGCTTCATCTTGAGAGGCAATCAAAACTTAAACAGCAAATAATCAAAAAGCATCACCACCCCTGTGCCGAGTGGCTCGCAGCTGGCCTTGTCAGAGGTCTGCAGGACAGAAAGACTGTGTGGTGAACTCAGAGATAATCATCTTTCCTCTGCCCACTTGTAGGGTGAACAGAGAGCAATAGCAGAAAACACAGAAGCTCAGAAGATGCCTTGTACCAGTTCCATTGTAAACAACATCAGGAAGCATCTGCCTCTCACACAGAGAGGTTTCTCATTAATGTTTGATATGTTTTATCCCACAGGTAAAAAGTACATTTCTGTTTTCAGGTCTGGCCACAGGCACTGCCGTGCCATCGTTGGCTATATATATATATATATATATATATATATATATATATATATATATATATATATATATGTTTTTAAAAACAATGTACTTTACATTTCAAGTTACAGACTCAGGTGGTTTTTATATAACTTTTGTATAACTCCTTCCTTTCTTCCTTCCTTCCTTTCTTTCCTTCTCTGTTTCTTCTTTTTGGAATAAGTAATATATTTTTTTTTTATCTTTTCATACATAAACATACAGTCAGGATAGCTCTGTGTAGATCATTGTGAGCAAGACCAAAAACTGAGCTCCACAGACTGACGGGGCTTCAGCCTTTTTGATGAGCATAAAAAAGATGCATGAGATTGCACCGCAAAACTCTATGGCTAGAGGGTCGGGGTGGATAATGTCCCTCATATCCTCATTCTTTACTGAATGACTTTACAGCACTTTTCAGTGCAATCACAGGCGTTTTGCATTTTAAACGCGCGCCAAAGGTTTGCCCTTCCCATTTCGACCTGAATAAATGCCCTTTTGATAAAGTGCCCTATCTGAGTTTGCAACAGGCATGCTCTTTTCACATGGAAATGAGGGCGAGGAGAGATTTGTTCCTTCCCGGGCCTTGGAACGAAGAGGGTGAACTCAGCCAAACCTTTCAGAAAATCGTAGCCTTTTCCTATACACACACCCAAACCCACAGCCAGCTGCAGGCCCATAGACTCACCAAATAGCATTTAATTAATGTCAGCGGGTAATTAAAAAACAGCATATGGAGTGGGTCCCTTACCCTGACAGAGCTGTTTATACATGGAGGACTCTTGAAGAACAGTAATGCGTCTGATAAAAGGCTGAAAACAGTGAGGAAGCAAGCACATGACAATAGGCCATTATGACTATTAATGATGTAGTCTGTTCAACAGAGATGCTGTTCTCTGGGATCCGAGAGGCTTCATGATTGGCGTGTTGTCTGGAAGAAACTCTCCTTTCTCTTGTGATTGGCGTCGAGGGTGCTCTGATGTATATGCAACATTTGGCTGGATTTCTCGGGCAAACTTTTCCATAGTGGACAAAAACTGAACATGGGAAAGAAAGTAAAACTTGCTACACTGATGCATGCAAGCTAATACACGCAGACACCAGCACCCAGGAAGAGGCTTATTTTGAATCTCCTCTGGCTTCTGACATTTCATTTAGGAATAGGAAGAATAAGGACTGGCAGACAGAAGACTACATCTCTATCTGAAATCATGCCTAGGCAGTCAGACAGACTTATGGATACCAGGCACTGATGCATGTCATGTGTTCATGCCATTAGTGTCAATGGTGCATTTGCCTGGAAATTCAACCTTCATTTGAATTTAACTCATGAATATAATCCTACCTTAGAATATATTAACCAAGGTGAATGTAAATGAAGGAAATATGCATGAAAACCTTGCCTATGACCTGTAAAGACTTCATGAAATTAGTTGCCAAATATATATCGATTATCCAACCCCTAAGAGGACTGCTTATAAGATCATTATGTCAAACTTAATGTCTCTAAAGATGAAATAAATTAAAGTTACCACTGCAAAGTTCTTGAATTATACTGATTTATTCATGCATTTTTGTTTTTAAAAGCCTCATACAAGTAACTCATGTGACATGTTCAGTCTTGTAAGCGTTTAAACCTTACAGAAAAGTTTTTGCCCACCCTTCTTTGCACTAGAAATTTCTATAGTTTATTTTAGTTTCAATCATCTGATCCATAATATGCAAATTATGTTTCTTTCTTCTCAGGAAAAAAAAAAGCTACATTAATTAGTTTTAGATTCAGTGAAATCCAGTCTGTTAATAGGCAAGCTGAAAAGCATTTAGACCAAGACTGCCACAAAGAGGAATGACACAGGGCAACAGTTCCTTTAATTATTGCTCTTTCCCTAGCTGCACAGTCCAAGCAATGCCTGAGGGAACACTGACTTGTGAAGCTAACCAGTGATTTAGAGAAGCAGACGGGTTGGGGGGGGGGGGGGGGGGGGGGATTATAAAAATATGCAATGTGCTTTGGTCTCGATTATAGATACGGTTTTCATTCTCATTCACTTACACAGGGTATTCAAACTATAGAAACTGTGTGTATTTTTTCACAGAGTGCTAACAGAAAAGAGTGGCAGCCATATGTAACACATTCCACGCTACTGTTCTTATCGAATTGACTGAAAAATGTATCTCCTTCCTTGAATGAGCAGTACAATGCTTCACTCAAGATTGCGGTGGAGACAAATAACGTTGACTCCCAATGTACTCTGCCTGTTCTTGACCTGGAAACGAAATGAAAAAGGTCTGAATAACTTTGTGATGTATATGTATATCCCTTTTGAAATGCAGAGACGGAAGAATTAGATCATCAAGGATCACATATTTCTTGCTTGCCTTATTCTGGCATGAAAGCTCACTCTGGAGAATAAAGGAAAGAAAAAAAAAACTTGAAATACACTGAATATGTAAGGGACAAATGAGGGTAGGGTATGGTGAGTGACTTCATCTACACTCACCTGACTCTGATTTCCAGTCCTGTGTATTTCATTACCAGTGTAAAATTAGTACTAATACTAGCATGGTTGCTCTCTGTAACACCAATGGAAAGCCATGTATATATACACACACACATACACACCCACACACACACACACACACACACACACACACACGTACATTAATATATATATATATCTGTATGTGTGTGTGTGTGTGTGTGTGTGTGTGTGTGTGTATGTATGTATAGTACATATATAGTGAAGGGGAAGGAGATGCCATCAATGCCACCAATCACTTAAGATGGTTTGAGAATCCCAAAATATGTTAAGGGGTTATGCTGACCTTGTGTTAGTGTATTGCATCAAACCTTTTTCCCTTGACTCTTGAAAATCCACACAACTGAACGATATTTTCCAGGAATTGTCTCTCATCCACCTCTACCAGCCAAGGCAGAGAGAGAAAAAATGTAAAACGAATGATCAAGCGCAAAACTTTTTCAAAGCATTTTCAGTGAAATTTACCACCGTTTGGATCACCTCGAGTGCCTGCCACATATTCTCAGTTTGCTGTTTTTGCTTATATACCAATATGTACCGAATTCTTTGCAGTATCTTAGCAACTGTGTAAACTTTTGTTCAGCAGTTTTGGTTTGTGTGAGGGTGAATATGATATAAAATACATTTATACAAATTCATATCTTGTATTATCTTTATTTTATGAAGAACGCATCAAAGCATATTATAAAACATAAATATTTGCAAATATTTTGCCTTCTTTGACCTTACTGCATATATGGATGAATCTGGCAAGACCTGCAACATCAACCTTTTGTTGTATAAACCTAAATAATGCAGAACTTTAGACTGCGGGTTTAAATTTTTTGATTTTCTGAGGTTCTCATTATGCTACAATGGACCCCTGAAGGACAAACTTATATATGTCAGGTTGGAAAAATCTGTCAGCAAGGTTAAAAGATGCCAGGTCAAATAAATGTAAGTTCAAGCAGGTTATAGGTCATTGTTTTAACGTAGATTTCTTCACCAGTCTACAGTGTGAATAAGATTAAATGAACAAAGTGTCCATATGTCATGTGAGCTGATTGTTTCAGCTCAGATTAAAATGGCCATGATTTATACATTGGATGAATATGGGTCACTTACAACTATAGTCACTTACTATATTTTCCAAATAATCATGCTTCAGTCTTACACATTCACTCTACACATTTTTAAGATCTAAAGTATTTGTGTGTGTGTGTGTGTGTGTGTGTGTGTGTGTGTGTCTGTCTGTGGGCATGTGCACGTGAATCTGTGTGTGTGTGTGTGTGTGTGTGTTTTCATTTCAGTCTCTTCCTCTGGCAGTGTCTTCACAGCTCTTCAGTAAACACAAAACTGTCTTAGATCTCTTGTTTTTGGTTCTCTTCCAACACTTTTCAACTTTCACAAGAGCTTAGAAATAACATCTTAATCCATGCTGAAAAGGGTGTTGCAACAAAAAACTGTAATTTTCCATCTGCACCACACTTCCATCTTATCACAGTGTCATTTTAATTTATTTATTTTCTGTTTCATCAAACTAAAGATAGGTAAGCAGATTTATAGGTCAATGTGAAAACCCACCTGAAGAGATCCACATGTTGTCTTTTCGGAGTGGTTTCCCGCCCTTACCTGACGTTACGGGGCCAATAAAGTGCCTCTGAGATTGGCTTGTTGTGACAGATATGCCTCTCACTTTTCTGATGTTCCACCACAGGAAAGAATGAGAGACTGTAATGGAAAAGTCATGTTTTCTTCCTCTCCTTCTCGGCTGGTGTCTCAACAATCTCCATGGAGAGCACATTTTCAGAATGGAGAGAGAGCAAGAGACAGGGAGCGAGAGAGAGAAAGAGAGAGAGAGAGAGAAAGACAGGGAGAGGTGTGTGGAGGGGGGATGGAATCCGCCCACTCACTCTCTACATTAAGGTCTGTTTACATGTATCTTCAGGCTAAATGCATTTAAATATTGAAGTCTATTTGCAGCACAGGCTAATTGCTTTTAAATGCTGTAGTCAGCTCTGTCCCACATACAGTGTACAATGAGAAAACTGTTACATCTTTCGTAGAGTTGGACTGATGAATCTTTGATGATGTTTGTCTTTTATTTATGAGTAGCTGCAGAAGAGCAAAAGGCCAACTTTGGAGGAATAAGTATTAACAAAATTTAACAGACAGAGCATGATGCTGTCTAGTAACTTCCAACTTTAATTCTAAATTTGAATATGTTCCTTAGAGACTAATGGTGACAAACTTTTGAACATTAGGCACTGTCTTCCAAACAGATCTTAATCATGCAAGATTAAGACTACCATCAATAAAAACATTTGTATCACAACCGTTATCTCTGTTCTGAAATCCCATTTTAAAGTTAGAATGGGTGAATAGTTCGTTTTTTTCTTTCTTTCTTTCTTTCTTTTAAACTGCAGCTATTGCAAGATTGCTAAGGTTGTGTTTATCAGTTAGAAGGGGTGAAATCAAACTTTTCTTTAAAAGGAGAAATCTTAATTTCAAAGATGGCTTGGTCTGATTGGTCTGGCTTGGTTAATCAGATTGAATCACTGATTGAATTCTTAATAGGTAAAAGTGATTTGACCATTCTCATCTAATGGTCCATAACCAGACTACTGTTATTCTCAGCATCCTATTTCTAACCTCATACCCTGATATCAAGGCCTTATCTCAGTTATTTATTCACATTAGGCTGGATACCTTTTATCCGTGTTGCAGCATATGGTGGTATTTCAATTAGTTATTAAGTCCTGCTGGAGATGACCACTCCAGCACAGCCCTATTCTACTATTTTGGCTGTGAATACTGTGTTTAAAAAGGAGATGATCAACAAAGGGCAAGACTAAAACATGAGTCACCCATTTTATTCATTAGTTCATTACTCTGTTGTTATTATAGATGCAAAATTGTTTAATTATAAGGCGGTGTGAAATGTGATTGTTAATGGGCTTGGTTTCTGTGAAACAACAGTGTCATTTGCAATCTCTTATTCAAATGAAAATGATCGGTGTTGTGTTTGTGTGGCCAATTTGCTAGGACAGTGATGCCCTCATCCTCCACCAACAGTGGCAGAGGATCAGTCACTCAGCAGATGTAAAATATTGCGTAGATGAAAGCAGACAATGTAGCACTAATCATGACGAATCTCTGTAAATATTTAATGGTATTAATGGGGGATCATTTACAATCAGGAGAAAGTTATATTGAGTGCCTATAAAAGGCACATTTTTCAATAAAGAAAAATGTTAGCATTAATTCCAAGTCATTTGCCGAAATGCTGTTCTTATTTGTCAAAACGATAAAGGAAAATCTGAGGTCACAGCAATCAAATGGTAGCTAGACCTTTCATGTACCCACAGGAATTTTCTGGGGAAAAAAAAATTAAAAAAAAAAAAAAAAAAAGAATAGACACTGTTGTACTCCATCATTATGTAGCACCATGAGGCCAAAATAATATTGCGCTTTAGCCCTATAATGGTACTCTGCCACTGGAATATGGATTCAAAAATTGGAACTGTATTATTCTGTGTTGCCTTGGTGCCAGTACGATGGGTCCTTATGAACTGTCATGTTCTAAATGTTGCGTAGACTGACAAATCATGGGAATTAAATTATGCTCACTAAGAGGTTAGGATTCTATGGCAACGCTAACTCACTACCATTAATCAGTCCAGTGGTGTATGTGACAGTAGTGTGTCACCCAGTAAACCATAGTGCTCTCTCATCCCAAATTGCAATTCGTTTGGTCATTTTACCATCCAGGATCTTGCCTCTCCTTTCAGAATTCCATAGTATTCCAATCTGGTTGTTGTTAATAGTTCAAGTTCAAGGAAAAGCAAGGGCTATAGAAAGCCTCTGGATTTAAAGCTCTTACAGCTAATTCTACCCATGGCTGTAATTTGGTCTTTGAATTTCTGCATTACTTACTCCCTAACTTGTTTTTCCTAGGTGATATGTAGAGAAACCACAGCCATACAATGGTATTAGTTCTCAGAGTCCTGAAAGACCCGTCCGTGGCTACAGGTTCAAGTTGTTTTGGCTTTAGGTGAAAAATGTACCGTTCCTTTTTTTTATTTTTTATTTTTTTACAGAAAGTCACTGAAAGTGAAGGGGGATGATAATAAAAGAATTACATTAAAAAACAACAACAACAACCAAAAAAACATAAACAAACATGTACAGCCTCGCTATTCCTCCTGGGGTAAAAAAAAAATCATAATAATCAAGTTGAAAATACATCACATAGCAAGAAGCATCAAAGTCAAATGCAGAAAAAAAACAACTACAAGGACAGAAGATGAATACTTTAACGTAATCTTTCAACTACTCAGCTCCACTAGTCAGTAAGTTAATCTATAGAAAAAAGGGCGGTAGTGGCAGCCCTAGCAGCCGTTACGTAGTGACATTGAAGAAAAACATTTCTTATAATGAACTGAAGCATTTTAGAAGTCAAAAAGGTAAATTCATGAAAAAAAAAACAAAAAAACGATGCGTCAGTTCAAAATACTGCTGTCGACACATTTTCATTGTCGACGTCATCGATTACCTCGCAGCCCTATAAGGAACATAAACATGATTAGGATAAGCAACATAGATGAACATAAAGTAGACAGTAGAGCTTGAGATGTCTGTCAGGACAAATGCAGCCAATACTGAACTAGCTTGAACATTTCTAGAAACTCTGTGTGGGAGCTCATGCATTGCACGCTCTATGTCCTGCAGCCAGCTACAACTCGCAGGGTGCCAGATTCAACTTTCCAGAAAGATACTCAATAAAAAATTCAAATAACTTCCAATTTCAAAATAAACAAAAAAATATTAAAACATTGTAATTGAACAAAAATATGTTACAGGCCTTAGTTTTGGGACTTAAACATTATATAGACAAACTGTGAACAAAATCTGAGATGGTGCTGCAACCACCCTCCTGGATTCTGGCTGATTTGACATGGAATGACCCATGTATATTTTGCTTAGTATTATAGTTTGTGGTCTTATCTGGTTAAACATAAATGGTCTGTATTTGTGATGTCAGACTTCAGTCATCAAGCTTGCAGACAATGAGATCACAAGCACTGTCATGGGGATTTACACGATCCACGGAGATGAGAATTCTACAGAGCCTGACGATGTAGGGATTGTGATCGAGGGCATCAAGGTTACGAAAAACCTCGGCAGTGTCATCTTGGGCTTCATCATGCTCTTCGGGCTCATTTACGCCCTTGATCTAAGCTTTCCTGCCAACCTTATGTACACCCTTGAGTTAGTCCAGAAGATCATAACAGACTTGGATGGAAACAAGCTCAATGCAAAGATCCAGCAGCTGAAAATCAAGACGTTTGGATGACAGGTGCACAGAGACTCTTGGGATACTTGGACTGAGTAAAACACACACACACACACAACACAGCATCACTACATAACCATCAATCGCCAAAGGACAATTTCATCTGTACCCCAACTTTTTTCAGCATTTAGACCGATTTCCCTCACCGTACCTCACTAAAACACACATGCACCAGTTCATCACAACGATGTTAATGAGAAATCGTCGCTAAGCAGAGACATTTTTCGGCACTTAGAGTTCCCTCAGTGTACCTCAGTAAAACAAATCCACACACACTCACGCATACATCATCACCACATTGCTCAAGGACGATTTCACATGCATAGACATAGTACATGATGTTGAGGCCTCTTCTTTTGTGTTTGTAGCTTCTTTGCTCTGACATGTTAAAAATGTTACTGTTGAAGCTACAGTTATGAGGGGTTAGGAGTTATGTATCTTTGGAGTTCTGAGTTCCGTCTGGTTCTGACTTTTTCTAAGTGATAATTTCTTGCAGAGACTTTATGGGCACTTCCAGTAGAATGAGTTCCCTCAGTGTGCCCCAGTAAAACACACACATTGCATGGTAAAATCCTGACTGTTTAAACTGTGCTAACTGAACACTTTTGAATTTAAAATGGAAACCCCTAGTTTTAGCCTATAAAGTGTGCTCTTGTTTTGTTTTTTTTGTTTGTTTTTTTTTAATAAAGGTGTGATTCGGGAACAAGTTCATACTTTTATTTCGATTTATAGTACCATTTTATTTGTCTTTTATGGCTATTATTACCTAATATTGAGTAATTCATTATTTGAAGCTGTTGAAGCCCGGCCAGGTAATTAGCCTAAACAAGGTCTGCTTCAGATGCAATGCAGAAAATTAGGATTATGACAACCAGGATGCGACAATACAATAGCAAGAGTTTTCTCTAGTCATTACAATATTAATAATTTATTGATTATATTTTTCCTACACATGAAATACACATGTGCAGGGTGAGATATGGTGAAAAAGGGTTAATAACAGTATAACAATTAGGAATTACTTGTTCAAGACAGGTATAGCAGAGAACGGGAGAGTTCGCTCTGTAGGTTAGTTTTAATCCTCAGTTTGTGATACAAATAAAGACTCACCCCCTGATTTACTGAGGCAGACACAAACCACGTAGATTTAAAAATAATTTTTATATTTGCGCCTAAATTAAAACAAGCTGTGTGATTAAAAAAGCTGTTTTTTCTTTAATAAATCATGCACAAGGAGCTATTATAATATTTAGAATAAACCCATCCTTCATTCGCTCTCTGACTGACACTCCTTAAAATACATATTCATCAGTTCTACGGTTAAACTTGATCCCCAGGGAAATCCACGCAAATAAGTAATAAATAAGAACTAAGTAATAAATATATTTTTCTACATTATAGCAGAAACACTGGAATTATAATGTGTATGCGCGACAGGGTGTGCCCCTGCGGTTGTTGTTGACCGGGTGGCGGGGGGGGATCACGATGCTGGGCTCAACATCACGATAAGTGTCACCATTGGCCCAACCCTTTCATATATTACTTTGGACAAACACAAATCAATTGTAACCATGTTTAATCAAAATACTTTAGACAAACTAAATTACATTATTTTACATGGATATACTTTGTTTGACTTCGGGCTACGCATAGTTATTTGATGGAAATCCTCCCCTATGTTTAATTGTGTTCACCCAATGGATTTTGTTTTTTTTGTTTTTTTTGTTTACACTTCAATTGAGATACCATCAAGGCCAGGTGTTTTTCCCCGCCGAAAGGACATAATTGATTGGTAAAGCTCATTTTCTGTAATTAGGCCTTCATATAACTCTTTCTGTTCATCAGATATTTTAACATAATTTAACATAAAAAAATAATTTACAAGTGACTTCATTTAAGGTTACGGATGAGGACTTAAAAGACAACATCTCTGTAAAATATTTCTCTATTTCATTCAAAATATCAGCT